>NW_015163631.1:150496-153781 GCF_001447785.1 Gekko japonicus
GGGGGGGGGAGGCGTGCCATTCCAAAAGAACATTTGTGCAGTTCAAAAAAACTGTGCAGTAAAATTGTGCAGTTCAAAACAACAGTACTCTGTTTTTGCTGTTTTAACCTTGGCATTTATGCCTCATTGTAAGCCACTCTGAGCCTTTGGGGAGGGCGGGATATAAATCCAAAAATAAATAAATAAATAAATAATGTAAGTCATCTGCATTCGTGGTGTCACATTTCAGGTTCTGAGATCTTTCTCCTACTATACGTAGGTTTCTAAACATCAAGGAGCATGACACTAGTCTACAAAGCAAGAAAATGCATAGATATGTTGTAAAGGTACACACTATGCACAATCGCACATGTTAAAAAAAGTCCCCCAAACTCACACCCACTCTGTTCTCACATCAACCCCCCCCCCTTTATAAGCTATTTGGGGTGAACCTCTCGCTTAAACAAATTTGTCTATTGTTGACTAGGCCCATTTGTAGGGCTGCCAGCTCAGAGCTGAGAAATACCTGGAGATTTGGGGATTGGAGCCTGGAGAGGGTGGGGTTTGAGAAGGGGGGGGACCTCAGCAGGGTATAATGCCATAGAGTCCACCCACCAAGGCAGCCATCTTCTCCAGGGGAACTGATCTCTGTAGGCTGGAGATCAGTGGTGATACCGGGAGTTCTCCAGGTCTCACCTGGAAGCTGGCAAGCCAACCCATTTGATGCTCACCTGTGGCTTTAAAAGGAAGACAACCTTTGTAAAGTTCCTCCACTTGGTCGCCTGGGGACCTCCCTTCCTCACCAGGTAACCAGGCAAGTGCCTGTCTGCAAGCCTGCTTCAGTAGCAACATTTTGGGTAAGGCTATCCCCCCACCCCCCGCCCAAAAAAGTGACAGATTTAGGGATGAAACAGGAACGATGATTTAGCAAGCCAGGAAGAAGGAGAAGAAGCCGCAGCAGCCTGGGCCAGCATCTGGGAAAGAGGGACAGTTGGAGCGTATGAATGAAGAGGATAAAATAGTTATTATCAGATTAGCCCCGGCAATAAAAGCACAGTCCCGGATCGCATTCCTAGTTAGTTAGCATTTAGATAGGATGGAACAGGCGCTGTACAATAGACATCAAAGCCCAACTCTTGGGCTCAGCAAGAGGGATTAATTTCTTTAACCAACATGCCTGCCTTGGCCCCTTCTCATTACCCTGCCTTGTCATCCTCAATGTTAGATTTGATTGAAGATTATACCATTTAGGCCTTTCCCCCTGTTTGCCACTGGAAAGCGGGGGGGGGGGGGGAAAAAGCCAAAAAAAAAAAACAACAAAAAAAACCCCTCCCCACCCGGCCCTATTGAATTGTACATTCTTCGGCTGGGCCCCCGTCAATACTCAGCTGCCGCAGCTCCTAATTCTGCTTCATTTAAACTTCATCAACTTTTCCAATCAAGTGGAAGGAACTTGAAATAGGCTCCACCGGCGGAAAGCCAAAAGCCTCCCCTTTTGTCAGATAATTTATTCCGCTTTCCCTTTCTCCCCTCTCGCTCTTTTCTCTCTTTCTCTCTCTCTCTCTTTTTTTCTAATTCTTCTCCTTTTCGCTCCCTTTCCCTGATGCTGAAAATGAGATTACAGTATTTAAATGACTATGATAATCAATCCGGGGACCTTGAGCAGAGATTGAGGTTAATTTTTCTTAGCAGAACAAAGAAGCGTGATGCCCAGGGGAGATTTGAAGGTACAAGCTGTGTTTGTGTATCCTCTCTGTTGCCCCTCCCTGAAAGTGCTTTTCTTGTCGCTAACTAAGGTTGTTGAGAATGTTGGGTATTTTTTTCCCTTTCCGATGGACGGGGCCCCCTAAGAGAGACGAAATGTAATTTGGAGCTGATAAACAGCTAACGGCCTTCAATCAACAATTTTAATAGGAAAAGAAGTCACTTCTATGGCGTGTCTAGCAATATAATGAAACTGCTGTTATTTACCGTAGTTATATTTAAACATGCCTTTGAATCATTTTGTCCTACAACGATCTACAACGTGAGGGCAAACAGCTCTCTGCTACTGAAAACTTTTGGGAAGTGAAATCCTTGGCTACACCCACACAACAAACAAGAATATTCTAGTACTAGGAAAGGCTTCATTTAAGGATTAGGGGAGGTAATTCCCAGAATGCTCGCATGCCACAAGGAATCAACCAGTCAAACAGTTAAAGCCTTCTAAAGAGTGTGCCTGCTGTGTCTCTGCATGATTTGTGGTTCTGTCTCGTCTTTCTTTTTTACTCACCCTCCACGAAGGGTGAACAACTCTGTCCCATCAGGTGCAGTCAGCGCATCCATTTTTTTACAGCAGTCTGCTCGCTTTCAGAGGAAGCAGTCTGCTGTGTTTCTGACTCACTGCATGAATCTTGCCTCTTTTTTTGCAATAAGGAGCCAGGCCCAGGAATGACTCATGCAGAAACTGAGAAGGTGGGATCTTTACAAGGATAGGTAATTTCAGCCTTGCGAGATGGATAATTTTCACAGTTGCACTTTTTAAAAATGGGAATAAGAATGAAGTGTGACTTGAGTTCTATTGACAAAGAAGGGCAAATACTGATTTAGGCATTCACTTCTCCTGTCCTTATTCAGCAGCGAAGGCTCCTGTTGCCTGGTCCCCTCTTGTTAAAAGGCTACCTCTGTTTTGTCCCCATTTTGCAATATGAGGAGCAGCTGGGAACTCCTTCTTAAAATGTCTTTTGTGCACTCACGCACTAAAGTTCAGGCTTAAAGTGTGCTCACACGCACACGAATGTCCAGGTTTCCATTTGGGTGTCTAGGAAAGAAGCCTCAGAGTTGGTTCTTCTTGACTACTCTGATGTGCATGGAAAAGGATGTACACGCACCCAAAGGCTTGCGCACTGCTTCTCCACCAGCCTTCCAACCAAACCCCTTACCCAAATAACTAATGTTGCACAATTTATTTGCTGGCTCGCCCGCTAGGCGAACTAGGCCTTTGCCTAGAGTGTGAGCCGGCCGTTGGGGCGCGTGAGGAGAGGCAGGGGCGGCCGACGGCAGCCTCTCGTTGCCTGCAGCCCGGCCAGGGCAAGAAGGGCAGGGGAAGGGGGCCAAGGGGAGCGTGGCCAGGCAGGCAGGCAGGGAGCCAATCCCCGGGGCCGCTGCCGGCCCGCCGGCCCAGTCAGTGCCCACGAGCAGGAAATCCCGACGCTGCCACCCGGCGAGGCGCTCCTGGCCGGCTCCAGGAAGGCGCTCCTCCTCCTCCTCTGCAGCCTGCAGGTAGGTGTGTGGGAGGCAGCCAGCGGCGGCCGGGAGGGGGGGGGG
>NW_015163631.1:153857-159450 GCF_001447785.1 Gekko japonicus
GGGGGGGGGGAGGAAGACAGCCGGTCCGCCTGCCCCCGCCCGCCCACCAGCCAGCCACCGTGTCTACGCTTCCTGCTCCCTGGCCCGGCTGGCGGCCGGTAGGGCGCAGCGGGGCTGAGCTGGGGGGGGGAACAGCTTGCCAGCCAGCCAGCCACCGCCTCCACGCTTCCTGCTCCCTGGCTCGGATGGCAGCCGGCGGGGCGTGGGTGGGGGGGGCTGGGGGGGGGGGGCCGCCCGCCAGCCAGTGCCTCCATGCTTCTTGCTCCCTGGGTGACCCTCCTCCCAGCCTGCCCCCGGCGGAGAGGTCTCCAGGCCCCACCGGGAGGTTGGCATCTGCGCTCACCTAGAGCGCAGGACTACCTCGGGCCGGCCCTGCGGGCAACCAGGACAGCCAGATCCATTGAGGGATTTGGTTTGTTTTAAAAATGTGCTGCCGTCAGGGCTCCACATTTCAGAGTCCGATACAGGCCGGGCTACTGCAGAGTGACAGAATACAGCATAATAGCGGGCTGAGCACAACCTTCTTTGAGCGGGAGGAAGGGGAGATGCTCAGGAAAGGGTCCTTGGCGCAGGAAATGGAGGTGACACTTTCACCCATAAAAATCTCATGGAAGTAGAGTTGCTCTCCAGATGGCAGAGATCAGTTCCCTTGGAGAAAATGGCTGCTTTAGAGGGTGGACTCTATGGCATTGTACCCTGCTGAGGCCCCTCCCCTCCCCAAGCCCCACCTTCCTTAAGCTCCACCCCCAAATCTTCAGGAATTTCCTAACCCAGAGTCGGCTACCCTATTTCCAACCAATGTATTTGTGTGACATTTTACTTTTACCCTTTGTTAAAGGCACTCAGAGCAGTATTCTCCTCCATTTTCCCCTCAGAGCAGCCCTGCCAGGTAGGCCATGTTGAGCGAGAGGGAGTGAGCAGCTGGCCCACAGTCGCTCAGAAAGGCTCACATGGCTGAGGGGGAATTTGAACCAGGGTCCGCCTTAGGTCTAGTTCAGCACTCTAACTTCTACAGCCTGTCAGCTCTTTGTTCAGTAGGGTTGCCAAATGAAAAAAACGGACCGGCGGGGGAGCGCCCTGCTGGTCCGGGAGTTGTCCGTGGATGCGCGCGCGCCGCCAGAACGTCACAGGAAGTGACGTCACACGCTGGGCGGGTCCACGCCATTTGAGGGGAAAACAAAGAGTTTTCCCCTCAAATAGCATGGCCCCGCCCAGCGCGTGACGTCACTTCCGGTGACGCTCTGGCGGCGTTGTTTTCCCCTCAAATGGCGTGGCCCCGCCCCCAGTGTGCGACGTCACTTCCGGGTGACGCGCACGCCGGGGCGGAGTTCCCCCCGGGCCCCAATTCCCCGGAGTCGGGCAACGGGCCTCCGGGGCGGGGGGAATTCCGCCCTTACGGGTGGGTTGGCAACCCTATTGTTCAGCCAGGCAGTGCTGGCTCCAACTTTTGGTGGGTCCCATGGCACAGTGCCTTTGATAGATGAGGAGGAAGAAAAAGGAGGAGGAGAGATTGGATTTATACCCCGCCCTTCATTTGAAGGCTCACAATCTCCTTTCCCCTCCCCTCCTCACAACAGACACCCTGTGACTCGGAAGGTGGGGCTGAGAGAGCTCTTTCCAGAGCTGCCGTTACGGCTGCCAAGTCCCCCAGGGGGGCGGATAATCCCCCGCTTTGGAGGCCCGATTTCCGCCGCCGTGGAATCGGGCCCCGGGGGGAACCCCACCCCGGCATGCACGTCAGCCCGATGTGACGTGATGACGCTGGGCACGCTAGGGGCGGGGCCACAGCCATTTGAGGGGAAAACATAGAGTTTTCCCTTCAAATGGCTGTGGCCCCGCCCCCAGCGTGCCAGGCGTCATCACGTCACATCCGGCTGACGTGCATGCGGCGTGTGCACGCGCGCTCGGGACGCCGTCCGGGAGCCTCCCGCCGCGAGGTAAAACAGACTTGGTAACCCTCGCTGCCCTTGAGAGAACGGCTCTGACAGAACCATGGCTTGTCCAAGGTCATCCAGCAGCTGTGAGTGGAGGAGTGGGGAATCAAACCCGGTTCTCCCAGATGAGAGTCCGCGCACTTAACCACTACACCAAACATGCCCCCTTGACTTAGTGTTGCCACACCAACCTCCATGTAGTGGCTGGAGATCTTCTGTTATTACAATAGAGAGAGAATGGCCTCTTTGGAAGGGGGAAGGCCCCACTTTGATAGTCTTTTGTAGAGCCCGCAAGATGGTCCTCTTTTGAAGCAGGTGAGGGGTGATGTTTTTAAACACGTTTTTCTGGCCTTGTGGTAGGGTTGCCAAATCCTTTTTACTCACCAGCGGGGGAGGCTCCGTCCCGGCCGGGAGTTCGTCGTTCATCGTTGCGCGCGCCGCTGCGACGTCACCAGAAGTGACGTCAGACGTCGCTGACGTTGGGGGCGTGGCCGAGCTCGTCGGGGGGGAAACATATGGTTCCCCCCCCCGACGAGCTCAGCCACGCCCCCAACGTCAGCTCCGGTGACGCAGCTTCGGGGGCGGGGGTTTTCCCGGGCCCGGATTCCTCCCGGGGGGTGGATTTCCCCTCGCTTTGGGGGCCCGATTTCCGCCCCCGTGGAATCGGGCCCCGGGGAAAACCCCACCCCCGCGTGCACGTCACACTTCCTCTATGTTTTCCCCTCAAATTGCTGTGCCCCGCCCCCAGCGTCATGACGTCACTTCCCTGTGACGTGCATGCGGCGCGCGCACACCGGGAGCAAGGCCAAAGTCCCCCGCCGGCAGGTAAGTCCGGACTTGGCAACCCTACTTTGGCTAACACAAAAAGGCGGCCCATAACATGTTTGAATAAATCAGTCATATCTTGTCCTTCTTATCAATGGAAAGAGAGCATGAATTCTTCTCTCTCTCTCTTCACTGCCTTTTTAAATCTGTTTTAGGTGCAGCAACCCAACTCTTATCTTTTATTTCTGTCAGAAGAGAAGATCTGTCAGATGTTGTACCCAGCATTCAGTCAACAAGGTGAATTCCTCCCCCCCCCCATAGCAATTTTGAGTAGAAAATGAAACCATCTTTCAACAGAATGAGCAACATCAATTTTGGACAGACTTATTATGAGAGGAAGGACTGGAAAAAGAAGGGAGGAGAGAGAGAATGGCCCCCTCAGATAGTCATGGAAAACACCATACTTATAAAACATGTCGATTTTTTTAAGGTCATCATTTTGTAAAAAAAGAGACAAGGTTCTAATATAATGTGATCATTACAAACGGTTCTTCTTCCTCTGTCCATCAAATATACTTGGTCCATCAAATATCATTGGTTTTAAAAAAAAGAGTTCAGGGATTTGTGGTGACAAATTGGGCATCATCCATCAGGGGTACTGGGTTCCCTGTTGTATTTTGAGGGCAATACAGGTGAATACAGACAATTGACCAAGTAGTAAGGGTCAGGAGCAGGGGTCATTTCGTAGAAAAAGAGCTAGGGGAACTCATTAGCATAACTCATTAGCATATGCCACACTCCCTGCCATCACCGGAAGTGTGTCATGAGGCCACACCCCCTGCCATCACCGGAAGTGTGTCATAAGGCCCGCCCCCAACGGTCATGTGCCCCGCCCCCCGTAACTCACCCGGGGGAACTGCGTTCCCCCGCGTTCCCCCCCGAAATGACCTCTGGTCAGGAGGCACTTCCTGCTGGAACACGCTGGAACGGTGCTCCGGCAGTAAGGAGCCCAGGGGCGCCCCCCCCGCCGCCTTTCCTGGCCTGCCCGCCAAGGCAGACGGGTCAGGGAAGTCCTGCAGAGCCCCACCACCACCTGGGGGATTTAAATGCCTGGAGAAGATCAGGCAGGGAAACTTGGCATGCTTGCATGCCTGCCCATTGTCAGGGGGTGTGGCATATGCAAATGAGTTTTGCAAATGAGCTCCTGCACCTCTTTTTCTACAAAATGACCCCTGGTAAGAGTGATTAAAATGTGGAATTTGCTGCCAGATAGGATTGCCAGGTGTGGGTTGGGAAATACCTGGAGATTTTGTGGGTGGAGCCTGAGTGTAGGGTTTGTTGACGGGAAAGACCACAGCAGGGTACAATACCATAGAGTCCACCCTCCAAAGCAGCCATTTTCTCCAGGAGAACTGATCTTGGTTGTCTGGAGATCAACTGTAATAGCGGGAGATTCCCCAGGTGCCACGTAGAGGTAGGCATCCCTACTGCCAGAGGAAGTAGTGATGGCCACAGGAATAAGCAGACTTAAAAGGGGACTAGATAGATTCATGGAGGATAAGTCTATCAGTGGCTACTAGGCATGGTGACTGAGGGGAAGCCCCACATTCAGAGGCACTAATCCTCTGAATCCCAGAGCCAGGACTCAGGAGGCAACATCAGGGGACGGCCTCGGCCTCCATGCCCTGTGGTTGGCCCTCCAGAGGAACTGGTTGGCCACTGTGTGAGACAGGATGCTGGACTAGATGGACCACTGTTCTGATCCACCACGGCTCTTCTGATGTTCTTATGACAAGTGATTATCCAGTTTTGTTTCTTTGTGTGCTAATATTTTTATCAATGGGTTCATTGTTCAACATTTTTCTGTCGGTTTGGGAGATCAACTTGGATTATTTATGCATACCGCGTGATATTTATACATAAAACATGCATCATTTCTGCGTATATGTATAATTTTTCAGCTTTTACCTTCTTCAATAACCCTTGGTTTTTAACCTCTCAGTTCTGTCATCCACTTATTTACACATATTATAATTTAGCATAGGGGCCTTCCAGTTAAAGTTGCCAAGTCCTACCTTAAGCCGCAGCGGGGGACTCCCGGCTTGCTCCGGGAGCGCACACGCGCCGCGACCACGTCACCCGGAAGTGACGCGGCCACGTCGGACGCGCCGGGGGTGGGGCTGCGGTCATCCGAGGGGAAAATATAGAGTTTCCCCTCGGATGACTGCGGCCCCGCCCCTGGCGCACCCGGCGTGGCTCCGTCACTTCCGGGTGACGTGTTGACGCCGGGTACGTCCCGTGCTTTGGGGGTGGGGTTCCCCCGGGGCCCGATCCGGCGGCGGCGGGGAAGGGGCCTCTGGGGTGGGGGTTTCCCCGCCCCCCGGGGGGACTTGGCAAGCCTACTTCCAGTATGCTCCGTTTCCTTGTTTGGCACACTACTTAATGGCTTTTAAAAGTGATGTGTGTGTGTGTGTGTTTGCACGTCTGCACATGTGTGTGCGTGTTATAGTTTATGGGGGAAAGGCAGTGCAGGAAAGAAATTGGTGCAAAAGAGCGGCAAAATCAGAACAGGGATCTGGAGGTTGAAACAGCAGGGATGAGAAATTCGAAACCATCCCTGCCGCAAGCAGTGACGGCTCCAGTTTTTTTCGCCCACTAGGAGAGGATACATTCTGGGGTCCCCCCATGCAGGGCGGGGGGCGGGCGCCAGAGCCGCAGTGGGCGGGCCGAGGGGTCAAGCTGCATGTGGAGGGGCGGGATTGCTCGAGGGAGGGGGAGGGGCCTGTGTCAGGCTGCAAAAGGAACTCCAAAGAGACCACGGTGGCAGGGGCGGCAGAGGGCGAGCGGCACTTTCCCGTCGTCCCGGGCTGTTCCCTGCGCCTGTCCCCCCCCCC
>NW_015163631.1:159479-173576 GCF_001447785.1 Gekko japonicus
GTAAGTTCAGAGGTCATATCGGGGGGGGGGATCGCAGTTCCCCCGGGTGAGGTACGGGGGGCGGGGCACATGACGAAGCCCCGCCCCCCGCTTCCGGCCGCCCCGTTTCCGGCCCTCATTCACCCAGGAGGAGGCAGGAGAAGAGGGAGGGTAAGTTGCTTCCTCCCTGCCTCTCCCCACCCCTGCCTGCCTGGGGCCAGGGAGGGCCTTCGCGGGGCTTCCTCGCACTCCCGCCGGCCTTGCAGGTCCACTGCCGGGCCCCTCATGGGGCTTGGCAGTGGAGCTGCAAGGCCGACAGCGGCGGCTGGGACCATTGGGGGCGGGGTGTGTGGCCTTATGACACACTTCCGGTGATGTCAGGGGGTGTGGCCTTATGACACACTTCCGGTGATGTCAGGGGGTGTGGCATATGCTAATGAGTTATGCTAATGAGTTCCCCTAGCTCTTTTTCTATGAAACGACCCCTGGGTAAGTTCAAGATGCGTAGCCATGTCAGTCTGTCTGTAGCAGTGGAAAAGAGCAAGAGTCTAGTAGCACCTTAAAGACTAACAAAATTTGAGGCAAGGAATGAGCTTTTGTGAGTCACGGCCAGCGTTCCCTCTAAGCTGAGTTAGTGTGAGCCAGCTCACAGTTTTTTAGCCTATGGCTCACATATTTTTGTCTTAGCTCAGGAAGGAGGGCTCCAGAGCAAACTGATTTATGCAGTAGCCAAATTGCTCACTCACAACTTTAATGCCAGTAGCTCTCAAAGTAGAATTTTTGCTCACAAGACTCCACAGCTTAGAGGGAACATTGGTCACTCACGGCTCACTTCTTCAGATACAGCTGTTTGTTTGCATTGTCGTTTTATGTGGTGAAGGCAATTTTTTTCACCACGCTTCTGCACCTGACCGACCAGAAAGCCAAGAAAGCCATGGGAATGGTAAATTCTCCTCTCTGCCTGGCAGACTGGCTAACCAACCGGTTGCACTCACACTAAGTGAGCAGTTGTTACCTGGTCTGCGTTCATCTCAGAAACACCGGGAAGTGAGACTCTGTAATCCTCCCCACTGTTTGATGACTGGCTGAAATAATTGTGTGTAGCGTATGGCCAGAGGGTACAAAATGGCTGCCTCGTGAAGAAGGCCACATGACATGGCTTCTTCCTGTACTTAGCCTGTCATTTCTGAGCATCATTTTCACATTGGGTTTGGGGAGGGGTAACCTTCCTATGGCACTGGAAACCATATTTTTGTTGTGTGGGATTCCTCTGCTCCCCAGTATGGTGAGCCATGTAGAGACGGCTACCCCGGGGCCACCGTGGAAAGCTGCATTTCTGTATGCATTGTTCCCTCGGCCTTGTGCTCCTCACATTCATTCGGAGGCTCTCCTTCCCTCCCACCGACAGTCTTCCCACCCTTAGCCAATATTGACTTGCCGTGGGGAAATTAAAACTCCATTAAGACTGTGTGCAGTGGCGTCCATTACCGAGGCTGAGTTTTGCAATTAATTGGGTTTGTCAGATATCACTTAACTCAGGGAGGCGGGCAGAGAGAAAAGACGAGCCTGCCCCCTCAACATTCATTTCTGAAAATTACACCATCTAAATAAACTAATGAGGTGATAACAGTGATTATTAGCACAGTCGGAAAATATGGTCCGCGTTGCCTTTCGGAGGTAGAGTTAATAGCCAAGATGGCTGAGATTCATCATAAAGCAAATCAGCATATGGTTACATTAAAAAGGGGGGGGGGGATGAGACCAGAGCAGATTAATTATGTTTTATGTAAACAGCTGCTGCTCCTAATGACCAGGCAGCTCCTTTTATAAGGCACTCTTGTTTGGAATATCACGCAGCAACTTCACTCATCTGGATTCCAGGAACCATTTTTAAAGTTCTGGTATTTTTAAGAACAGATAAACGTGAGTCCACCCGTCAAACAAACGGATTATATTTAGTGATGGTTGGTCCCACGGTATTGTTTGTGGCCCAGGCGAGCCCAATCTCATCAGATCTCGAAAGCTATGGAGGGTCAGCTCTGGCTACTATTTGGATGGGAGACCTCCAAGGAATACCAGGGTCGTGATGCAGGGGCAGGCAACGGCAAACCACCTCTGAATGCCTCTTGCCTTGAAAACCCTACGGGGTTGCCCTAAGTCTGCTGTGACGTAGGTTCCACCACCCCACCAGTGTCTCCCTTGACCTAGATCGCCCAGGCTCGCCTGGTCTTGTTAGACTGCAGAACCTAAGTAGGGTCAGTCACGGTCAGTATTTGGATGGGAAACCAGAAAAGAAGTCCAGGGTGCCTACCTAGAGGCAGGCAATGGTAAGCCATCTCTCAAGGTCTCTTGCCTTCAGTTGGCTGCGAGTCGCAGGGCTCTTTTTGTAGCAGGTACTCATCAGTTGACGGCAATTTTCATCATTGTGAAAGTGGATCTGGGGTTTCTTCAGCTTTGTGAAAGCCGCCTGGCTGCTCTCTTCCCACATCTTAAATGCACACATATGCACACACTAGATATGGTGTCCACTGCAAGGATAGGCCATAGCTCAGTTGGAGAGTGTAAGCAGAAGGTCACAGTTTCAATTCCTGGTGTTCCTCTTTCTAGAGGCATCCCAGTAGCAAGGCTGGGAAAGATCTCAGAAAATCTCTGCTGCTGACCATTTAAGACATATTTAATCTGCTTTTCTCCAACAAGCGGACTGAAAGCAGGACAATAAATGGAACCTGCAGCATCAGGATGTGAGTTAGCTGAATACCAATTGTAGGGGATGTTAGCTGCTTACATGCACAGCTTGTACATTTCTCCCCCAAAATCTGGCTGGCCACTGTTGGAAGTACTATGCCAGACTTGGGGGATCCAGCAAGGCAGCCGTTTTACCTGCATTTTTCATTCCCCTCCCCCAAAAAACATATCTTCAACCTCATCCAGGGTAGAGAGGCCATTTATCTTGCAGGGAAAGTTCCTGGCGGGCCACTACCCTGGAGGGCCAAGGGCAACCGGAGACAAGCTCACCCAAGCCCCACAGCTCTGCCAGTGACACAGGGCCTGCTTGGCTCTGAACCAGCGAGTGTTGCCAACAATGGGTGCTGGCTCCCCTGTGACCTCCTGAGACATCGCTGTCAATGGGTGAGCTGATACTCATTGTTGGTCCCACTCAGGCCAAGTTGGTCCCACTCAGCTACAGTGGGGCTTTTAAAGGTTCCGCTCCTTTTCTCCTGTAAATGCTTTTTCCAATAATTTTAAAACATTTTTTTAAAGCCATGTGCTCCTTTAAGCAGAGTGAGGTGCTGTAGTTGACTAATTCCAGCACTGAGCAAGGGGGTTGGAGTAGGTGACCTGTAGGATACCTTTGAACTCTGTGTCAAGAAACTGGTCTCCTTTAAGAGAGTTTTCCTACCTAAGTGCTAGCTTTCTTGGCTCTAGAAGTCATCGCCACCACCTGCTAGCTTGTTCTCAGAATTGTTGCTTAGGCTGGCAGAAGTGAGTAACTTGCAGCAGCTGAGAACTGTCGAACTGTGGTCTAAAGTGGTTGACAGCTTACAATTTAGAGATCTATCCTGGTAACAGCTTCCACAGTAGCTGAGTCATAATCCTCAGAATTTTGGCTTTTCTTTCTGTTTTTTTTTAAACATTTTTATTGCTTTTCTAAAACTACAACTCTACAAGGTTAGGGAAAGGGAAGAACCTAAAATATAGAGTAACAAGGATCTTGGTTACAGTAGTTTAAGATAGTTTAAACATCTCTAATTCTGCAAATAGTAAATTGTGAGAATTATCAATAACAACAACAAAAGAATCTACTTAAACAGCAAACAATCTCTGACATGGTTGATTATGGTGTCACAATCGCTTTAACGTAAACCCTAAAGGTATGGATGAGACTAGCAAGATCAATTTATTTTGCTTATTTCTTTCTTCCTAATTTTTTATTGAAGTCCAAATTATTTTTAATCAAAATCAAAGGATTCTGCCATGGTGTTCAGCTTAATATCAAGACTTTCCTTTTCTTATTTCTTCCTCTTCATTTTTGTCATCATCTGCTTTCTCAGGACAATTCGCTTTGTCCTTGCTGCATCAGGAATCTTTTCGCTTGGTGAATAGAGTCTGTTCTCGCCAGGGTTTCTTTAAGTTCCTTTTGCAGTCTCCACATTGGAATTGGTCTTCTGGTCCAGTAGATGGCATGGTACAATGCCATACATCAAGGGTGTCAAACGTGTGGCCCAGGGGCCGGATCAGGCCCCAGGTGGGCTTCTATCAGGCCCACAGTGGAACTGGCTGTCTTCTGCTGCTGCTTCCAGTTCTGCTGTTGCTGCATCATTGTAGGTTTGCAGCTTACAGATACACACCTGAACAGCATACTCAAGATTGCAACAGCACAGACATTTTGATTCAATAATTCAGAGCAAGAGGTGTCAGTTATTAGACACTGTTAAATAAACAAAATATTGCAAGAGTGCTAATGTTTTAAGCATGTTTTTATTTTAAGTTAAAAAAAAACTTTGTGTTTATGTCCTTCATAAAGTTTATATCTCCGCTACCTGGCATTACACTTTATGACACACGTGGCCCGGCCCAACAAGGTCTCATTTATGTCAGGTCCGGCCCTCATAACAAATGAGTTTGACACCCCTGCCCTAGAGTCCACCCTTCAGAGCAGCCATTTTCTCCAGGGGAGCTGATCTCTGTCAGGTGGAGATCAGTTGTCAAAGTGGGAGATCCCCAGGCCCCACCTGGAGGCTGGCAACCCTGGATAACTGGCCTCTCATAAGGTGGGACTTGCAAAGACAAAAGGAGCCACTGTTACAGTTACTCTCTAACGCACGTTTCCTCTCCAGTGTGGCTCTAGACGTTTGCCAGAGTTCTGAAAACATAAAGGATGTCAAAAGACAGCACATGGGCCAGCCTTTGATATGAGGCACAGTTGTCTGATAAACTCGCTATTATGCTTGAATTACGCCCCTGAATGAGGAGAAAGGATGTTGCTAAGAGGACCCTAAATAATAATGACAATCTGACTGTAGTAGATCCCCTTTCCTCCTGGCCACTTCAGCAGGGCTTTTCGCTCTAATGATTAGATATCGTATTTATAAACCAGCAGGGTAATCCAGAGACCAGCAACAGGAATGACGGGCAGCCTAAACTAAGGTTTACCCAGCTGCTAATTAACATTATCCTGCTCTTCTCCACAATAGCGAATGGGGCAGAAAGAGAGAAGTAATGGGGGTGGGGAGCTAATGACGCCGTTGCCGCAAGCCTCCTTTTCTTAGTACTTGTCTTTGAAAAGACCCATTTGGAAGGGTTTTAAT
This sequence comes from Gekko japonicus, assembly GCF_001447785.1. Taxonomy (NCBI): domain Eukaryota; kingdom Metazoa; phylum Chordata; class Lepidosauria; order Squamata; family Gekkonidae; genus Gekko; species Gekko japonicus. The sequence continues at coordinate 164,768 of NW_015163631.1, forward strand.
TAGTGCTGCAAGCTTTAAACTGATTAAAATGGGGGGCAAATGCAAACTGGATTGGCTGCAAGTCTTGACGAGGGGAGGCAGTTATTTTGGATCTCATGTATGAATAAAGGCCATGATCCTGTGCCAACTTGGGAGTAAGAGTGGAGGTAGATATTTTCTTGGTGAGTGCCTGGGGTCTGCTGAAGTTATTATCAATATTTGTAAAAAAAATGACTGGCTGTGGAGAGGGATACCCTCTGCCTTATTCTCACCTGCAAATCTACCCCCAGGTCATTTTCAGTTCCAGCTACGGATCCAGTTTGGCAGAGGAAAGAACATCTCTGCTCACTGGCACAGCACAAGCTTGGCAAGGAAGGGTCTTCGACGAGGTCTCTGTGCTTCACACCCATGGGATCTAGTGCGCACGCGCTGGATCGATCAGTGCTGTAGCAAGCTCTTTTCAACGGATTTTCGCACCCAGTCCCTCCAGGCATGCGCAGGAACCCCACCACGCATACCCAGAGGGGTGGGCCCGGACATCCCGCCAGTTCCTTTCTTACCGCCACGTTGGAAATACCTCTTTCTCCGACGGTCTGATCGGTTCGCTGAATAGCTTCTTCAAAAACCACTCAAGTCTTCAACAATTTTTTATTCTTTTGTTTAATTTGTTCTTCGTTCTTCAAAAATTGTAAAAAAACCCCAACCTTTATTTTCTGACGGGAATTTACCTCAGGCCTTCGGGCCACCCCCCCCCCAACCGTTTATCTCCATACCACTTCTTATGGAGAAGAAGTGGGGATTTTTTAATAGGTGCCAGTGTTGCGGAGCCAAGCTTGCCCCTCCCGACAGGCATACCCTTTGTATTTTTTGTCTTGGGCAGTCACATGAACCTGAATCCTGTCGTGCTTATGCTCGTTTCTCGAACCAAATGAGAAAAAAACACGCTGCGCACCGTAAGGTCGCTCTCCTGGAATCAGCGCTCACCCCGGCCTCAGCCATGGAAGAGAGGCTGTCCACGTTGACAGCTCCGACACCGAGACCTGCCTCCGAAGTCGACCGTCCGACATCGAAACACCCGACGTCGAAGGCATGATCCTCAGCCTCCACGCCAGTAAAAAAGAAGGCTAAGGCAAGTGTGGAGAACAAGTCCGCTAAGAAGGGCTCCTCCAAGTCCCTTAAGGCGGCGAAGAAGGGGAAAGAAGCGGTGCCTGCACTGGGTAACGCCCCAGTAGTGCCTCCCGCTCCAACGGTGGTATCCAAGCTTCTCCCCCGATACCGACCATCCAGGTCTTGGATTCCCCCATCCATCAGACGGAGCCTCCTTACTCCGATGTTGAAACGGTGGAGCTCCTAAGTCACCAGATGGGTGCAGAGCATTCCCTGCCTCCATCTCCGTCGTCGACATCGTTGGTGTCTGAAGCTCCCGACGTCGAACTGCCTCGACATCGATACACAACTTTTGGCAAGCACCGTCATCCTCTATCTCTCCGTACGCATACGGTCGATATCGATGCTAGAGAGTACAGAGACCCGTCTCGCAGACAAGCCGCCGCTTGCTCTCCCAGACATCCACAGTCCAGAAGTCGATCACCAAGAGTCTTTATACCCCCTCCACCCCCGATGTCATGGGATCAACGTCAGCTGCGTTACCTTTATGGGGCATATCCACCATCCCTACCTCGGTTAACGCCTCCTGATTATTCTACTCAATCAGTTCATCGGTCAAGATCTCCATACAGGTCAAAACCTTCGGCTTCCCTGTCACGTCCGCCTATAGTCGATCCGCCCCACCATGCTTCGGAGCCAAGTCATCCACTACTCCCTCCTGTCAACACAAACCCTGTCATCCCAGAGCCGGTCGTTCCTGTTGTCCAGCCTGAACAAGTCACTTGTCCACAGGACCAGATGGGCCGAGATTCTTCTGACTCCCTCTAGGAGGACTCAGATACAGAGGCTTCTGAAGTTCACACCGCCAATACCTACGCTTTATGATTGGTCATCAGCACTTCCAATATATGGCCCTTCCATTCGGCCTAGCCAGCACTACAAGAGTCTTTACAAAGACCATGATCGTGGTTGCGGCTTTCCTCCGTCTTCAGGGTATTTCGATCTACCCCTATATAGACGATTGGCTTCTAGTGGCACCTTCCGAAACTATCTTGGTCTCAAATGTCGTAGAGACTCTGTCGTTATTGGAAAACCTGGTCAACAGGCAAAAGTCTCACTTGTGTCCAGTCCAGCGCATTCAATACATCGGCGTGATACTGGATTCACAGGCATGCATGGCTTACTTGCCCGGTGACAGGGCTGCAGATATCATCTCCATCGCCACACTCATCCGCTCCCAACCTTCCGTCACTGCTTTCCAGATTCAGAGACTGCTCGGTTTCATGGCGGCAACTGCATCGGTTCTCGTCTTTGCCAGGCTCAAAATGCGCCCCTTACAACTTTGGTTTCGCCACAATTACAACATGTCGGAAAATGCACACACTGTCGTCTTCTCCCCTCTCCCCAGTGTCCAGGACTCTTTACTTTGGTAGACTATCCCTTCAAATATTCTACAGGGCATGGTGTTGGCACCCTTTCTACAGGGCACCTTTTCACCCTCCGTCACCGGAAGTCACTATGACTACTGATGCATCCCTGACGGGATAAGGTGCACACTCCTTGGGCCTGTCTATCGGGGACAAATGGGATGTGCAGACAAGGAGAAAACACATAAACTTCCTTGAACTCTTGGCTATAAAGCACGCCGTCACCTCCTTCCTCCCTCTCCTCAAGAGAAAATGTGTCACGGTCCTGACGGACAATACCACAGCACTGTCATACGTCAACAGACAAGGAGGCACGGTTTGCCAACGACTCTGTAACCTTGCCATCCAACTGTGGGAGTTTTGCATCAGCAACGGCATATTCCTTGTGGCCACTCACATCCCAGGCCACATGAACGTGCAGGCAGACCATCTAAGTCGAGCCGAACTCAGCCTGCACGAGTGGGGGATGAACCCAAAATGCCTCCTCCCACTCTTCCACAAGTGGGGGACTCCCCTAGTCGATGTGTTCGCAGACAGGAACAACAAAAAATGTCACCTATTCTGCAGTCATGGAGGCAAAGACCCTCACTCTCTGGGAGACGTCCTCCTTTACCCCTGGTCATCAGGGCGCCATTACCTGTTCCCCCCCTTGCCTCTACTTCTGAGAGTGGTCCGCAAAATACTCAAGAACAATGCGGACTGTATCCTAATAACACCATGGTGGCCAAGACAACCTTGGTTTTCAACAGTCCTCGTGTTGTCATAGGGGATTTCCCATCAGTTCCCCCCAACTCCGGACCTTCTCATCCTCTCGGACTCCCCCGTCCTCCATCACAACATTCCACAGTTGAAACTGACGGCATGGTGCATAACACCACAGGCTTCTCCTCCCGTGTATAGTTAACGTTCTCCTGAACTCCAGAAAGCCAACCACACGGAAGTCCTATGACTATAAATGGAGAAGATTCTCTTCTTTTTTGGGCATTGACGCCACTCGGGCCACCTCAGTTGGCCTTGATGCAGTCTTTCGTTTCCTCCTCTCCTTCGCTGACTCGGGACTTTCCCATTCGTCATTAAAAGTTTATTTGGCCACGTTATCAGCCTACCGTGTTCCAGTTGAAGGATGTACTTTGTTTTCACATCCCGTTTCGAAATCAGGGCTCATTCCACCAGGGCTGTTGCGACCTCCACTGCCTTCCTCCAAGGAGTGCCACTGCTGGACATTTGTAAAGCCGCTACGTGGGCCACGCCTAACACCTTCATCAGGCACTACACCCTAGATGTCCGTACGAACACTGGTACCAACATGGGACATCAAATTCTATCTTTGGCTACGCAGTAGAAGACCTCCAGGTAGGCTACTGCTCGCTAATCTCCCATGGGTGTGAAGCACAGAGACCACGTCAAAGATAAACAGGTTGCTTACCAGTAACTGGTGATCTTCGAGTGGTCATCTGTGCATTCACGCCACCCGCCCTCCTTCCCCGCTGCTGTCAGCTTCTACACTTTTTTGCATAGGGGTTGATTTGCGGCAGTACTTTGAAGGAACTGGCGGGATGTCCCGCCCACCCCTCTGGGCATGCGCAGTGGGGTTCCTGCACATGCCTGGAAGGACTGGGCGCGAAAATCCGTTGAAAAGAGCTTGCTACAGCACTGATCGATCCAGCGCGTGCGCACTAGATCCCATAGGTGTGAATGCACAGATAACCACTCGAAGATCACCAGTTACTGGTAAGCAACCTGTTTTTCTAACTGGTGTCTCCAGAAAAAGGGGGTTAGGAATAAGGGTGCCAGGTCTGGGTTGAAGAATACCTGGAGACTTTGGGGGTGGATCCAGGAGAGGGTGGGGTTTGGGGAGGGGCAGGGCCTGAGCATGGTACAGTGCCATAGAGTCCACCCACCAAAGCAGCCATTTTCTCCAGGGGAGCTGATCTCTGTCAGCTGGAGAACAGTTGTAAAAACGGGGGATCCCCAGGCCCCACCTGGAGGCTGGCAAGCCTAATTAGGAAAGACCTCCGGTGGAGATCATTTGGAAATACGAAGCTAATATGAGACCATGGTCTACAGGGGCATGACGCAGCAACTTTGCTGAAGCTAAGCAGTTCTGGGGTCGGGCAATGGACAGGGAGTCATTTCCCCTCAAACTAATGGGGAGTGCGGTCACATGTGCCAAATAACCCGAGTGGGAAGTGAGGCTGTTTGCCATAGTAATTTGACCCGCCACTGCGCGATCAGATGCAGTGGTGCGTGAATCGAGTTTTTTCCTCCGCGGCGTGTTTCCGGTGCGCTGCAACTGGTGTGTGGTGCGAGGTGTGTGGTGGAGATACCAGCGGCGGCAGAAAACATCGGCGTCAGCAGAGCATTGGCGGCGGAGGCGGTGTGGCGATGCAGCGAGGTCGTTGGAGCGATCCCTGGTAGCCAGTATAACATCGTGCGGCTGACGACGGCGGAGGCAGAAACCGGAAGGCGCGCAATGATGTGGAACGTGGGCGCGGCGGAGCCTAATGGACACAAGCCGAGGCCGGAACGGACATGGACCGTGCGCCTGAATGGTCCCGCCGAAAAGGAAGCCACCTTGAACGCCAGGACGAACGTCCCGACCGAAGACCGCCGGGGGAAAAACGGAGCCGAGCTGGAGAACAAACAGGCCGACCACCTGGGTGCCGGTAGGCAGCCCCGTCCCTACACCATGTGGCCCTAGTTAGGGAAGCAAGCGTTCTTAGAACCCCCTATGTAAACCGCCCAGAGACCCCTTGGGGTCAGGGCGGTATAATAAGTCGAATGAAATAAAATAAACGAGGGATCACTGATGCAATGGGAGCGCGCCAGAGCATGATGACATTTAGCAGATACAGGAAGCATGTACCACTCCTCTATGCCCTTCGTCTCTGCAATAGAGGAAAATATGGGCACAGGGAAATTGAGTTCTGCCCAAAGTCCTGTTCAAATCAGGTGCCCGTGGACACCATGTTGGGGACTGGCCGGTAGTTACAGTGGGGCTATTGGGAGCTCCACCCAATTCCTTAAAAGGCCGGCCCCCTTCCTTAGGGCCCCCACTACTTAAAGCCCCCCCACTCCTTCCCAAAAGCATTTGAAGGGATCCTTTAAATGCTTTTGAAAAGAAGCAGGGGGTGGCGTGCACCCCTCTCCCTCCCTCCTGGCGGATTTAAAGGGCCCTCCAGCTGATTGTCAGGCCATGTGCTCTTGCAGATCAGCTGAAGGGCCCTTTAAATCTTGCAGGAAGGGAGGGGCATGCACCACCCACCCCTTCATTATGGCAAACAATGGCAGCCACAGCAGAAAAAATATTGCCCCATAAGCCACAAAATCCTGGCTACGGGCCTGGTTGGGGACCCCTGCTATAAACTTTGACGCATCCGGGGGAAGAAATTAGGATTGGAGGTAAAGTCCTTCCTCTGATTCCAGTTAATGTCACTCCTGTCATCTAAGCACTCTTTAGGTTGTGAACTGGGCAAAGCCCTTAAGGGCTTATACTATCCTGGAACGGTGGCCAAGATGAGAGTTGAGGGATGCCTGCCAGGGGAACAGCATTGCCCAGTTCCCTCCCAAACTCCAGCTACCTCCAATGCTCCCTCTAAACTGGGGAGTCTTGTGAGCAAAAATTCTGCTTTGTGAGCTACTGGCACTAAAGTTGTGAGCGAGCGATTTGCCTGCTGCATAAATTAGTTTGCTCTGGAGCCCTCCTTCCTGAGTTAAGACAAAAATGTGTGAGCCGGAGGCTAGAAAACTAACTCACCTTAGAGGGAACACTGCCTCCACCCCAAACGCTCCCCTAGAGGATGGGAAGGAAGAGGGGTGTGCATTTTTGAAGCCCTCCTATATTTCAATCTCCTGCCAACCTAGCAGTTCGAAAGCAAGAAATTGCAAGTAGATAAATAGGGACCACTTTGGTGGGAAGGTAACAGCGTTCCGTGCGCCTTGGTGTTTAGTCATGCCGGCCACATGACCATGGAGACGTCTCCAGACAGCGCTGGCTCTTCGGCTTTGAAACGGAGATGAGCACTGCAACCCTAGAGTCGGACTCGACTGGCTTTCGAGCAAGGGAACCTTTACCTTTATATTTCACTGCTCAAGTGCAAGAGCAGACAAGAGGCTGCAGAGATGCTCTGGAAGCTGACCTCCCGTACCCAGGGCCAATGCTGGGCGGCTGCAGATTTATGGGATATAACCAGTGTTCCCTCTAAGCTGAGTTCGTGTGAGCTAGCTCACAGTTTTTTAGCTCCCAACTCACACCTTTTTGTCTTCGCTCAGGAAGGAGGGCTCCAGAGCAAACTAATTCAATGCAGTAGGCAAATCGCTTGCTCACAACTTTAATGCCTGTAGCTCACAAAGTAGAATTTTTGCTCACCGGATTTTTTCCTCATCACTGGATATAACCATCCCTTTGGAATAAAAGTCTACCTGGCATCTACTCCGATGCCGCCTTACTTTTATGCCCCGTCTTTTGCCCGCGAGGGGATTCTTGCTTTTGTTTTGTTTGCAATACAAAGTTCATCTTTCGCTTTTCCGAAGGAGAGAGGCTTTGGGCAGCAGTGCTCTTCTTATATGAACGCTGGGTATTCTCACAGCAGAGTTCATGAGACAGAAAAATCCAGCTAAGCCGAGGTGGTCCCAGACAGTAAACAAACTTAATAAGAAGAAAAAGAGCTGGCAAGTGTTTCATCTTTCCTACAAAGCCTCCCCACTCTGATCTCGGGGAAACAACATCCTGTAGTCGTACTCATTCGCTGGACTAAGCGCACCATCTTACCAAGGAAAAAGGAAGGGAAAAGAGAGGTTTCTGAAACTACAAGCTGATGTTCCCTAAGTAGGTGAGATCCTGTGGGTTCAGTTATTTACAAAACCTGTTGGCGACATTTGTCTTGCGATGGCTATGTAGGGATTGTTCATTAAAAAAATCTAATGTGTCAGCTAGCTTTTTTTATGTGTATGCTTCTTGAGCAGTGGTCCTCAAAGGGACCCCCTACCTCTCTCCGAGGACTTGGCTACGGTGACCCATGCAATGGAATGGTCACTTCCAAGCTTGATTACTGTAACTCACTTTACGCAGGCTTATTTATTTATTTATTTATTGTTTCAACTTACTACCCTGCTCTAATCCCCGAACGGGTCTCTGAGCGGCTACAGTTACACATTATCCCTAACCTATGGCCACACTTTTTCAGGGGTGGGGACAATCCCTACCGGCACCCAGTGGAGGGATTTTTTCTCTCTTGGGTCGTCTGCGTTGGCTTCGGCGTCTCTCGGTTTTCTCGGCGTCTCTCGGCCTCTGGCTTTCTTCCTGATGGTCTTTCCAGCGGCGGATTGGCTGGGCCCTTCTATCGCGCAGCGTGTTCCAGCACAGCCTTGGCTCTGTCCTCGCGGCTCCGCCCCACCTGCGTCGTCCATGCTTGCGCATTGTCGTGGCTCCACCTCTCCGCCGCCGTCAGTTCTGCTCGCTTGCGATGTCCCAGACGCCATCGCTTGCCCTTGTGACTGATCCAGAAACTCCAGGTAATCCAGAATGTGGCGGCACGTCTGCTGACGACATGGCCTGTGCGAGCATGCATTTGGCCAGTATTGCGCCACTTACACTGGCTACCAATTGAGTACCGGATCTGTTTCAAGGTATTAACCTTCAAAGCCTTATGCGGCCTGAGACTCTCTCTCTCTCTTTCATTCTTTCTCTTTCTTTCCCATGCTCCCAGGGTGATTCATCAACATTGCATCTCTCACTGTCCCCGAATCAGGAAGCAAGGAAGAAAAGAAGAAGGGACTGGATTTGTACCCCGCCCTCCACTACCCAAAAGAGACTCAGAGCAGCTTACAATCTCCTTTCCCTTCCCCTCCCCACAACAGAGACCCCCTGTGAGGTAGGCGGGGCTGAGAGAGCTCTTTCGAGGACTGCTCTTGAGAGAACAGCTTTGAGAGATCTTGTAACTGGCCCAAGGTCACACCAGCAGCTGCACGTGGAGGAGAAGAGGAATCAAACCCGGTTCTCCCAGATTAGAGTCCGCACTCCTAACCACTACACCAAATTGGCCCTTCTAACCTGTGGTCTTTCCCACTTGAAATCAGCCCCTCCATTATTTATTTATCAGATTTCTACCCCAACCTCCCAGCCAAGGGCGGCTCAGGGCGGCTTACATAAAAGCAACACATAAATTGCAGCAAGACAATTAATGCTAAAACCATTTAACCATCTAATATAATAAGTGCTAGCAGAGGTCATTTCGGGGGGGGGGGACGCGGGGGGGCGCAGTTCCCCCGGGGGGGGGGCAGGGGGGCGGGGGACA
>NW_015163631.1:173609-185515 GCF_001447785.1 Gekko japonicus
GCCCCCATTCAGCCAGGAGGAGGCAGGAGAAGAGAGAGGGTAAGTCGCTTCCTCCCTGCCTCTCCCCACCCCTGCCTGCCTGAGGCCAGGGAGGGCCTTGGCGGGGCTTCCTCGCACTCCCGCTGGCCTTGCAGGTCCAATCTGTTTCCCTCAATGCTTCGTCAGGTCGCTTTATACTTGGAGCCCATGCTCTACGTCTCCTACTCAGAATTAATCTTGTATTTTCTTGGCAGAGTAGGAGACGTAGAGCATGGGCACAGTGAACACTGGTGGAGTGCAACCGTGGTTGGGGAAGACAGCAGTACTCTAAGATCCTATGAATAGCTAGTCCCTATGAGAGGGAACAATCCAGCCGCCGCCGCAGGAATGGGGGGTGGGGGGTGGACAACCACCTGCTTGGCTTCCTTCCCTCCATCTCCTGCTCATTGGGCTCAGGGACAGTCTTAGCCAATGGGCAACGGGGCAGGTGCCCTGGGCCCCACACTTGGGAGGCCCCGACTGCCCACAGACTGCTCCTCAAAAAGGGAGGGGGCAAAGAAGAAGAGCAGGCTCCTGCCCCTTGGACGTGCCCTGCCTGAGGCTCAGGCGGCAGCAGAGAAGCGGTGATTGTGGGACCCCGTCCTGGACCACCCCAATGGAGCTGCTGAGAGAGGACCCTCTTGGGCCAATATGCCACAGCAGTAAGTTATTACTTATTGTACTTGTCTCCTCTCCTTACTCAAGGGAGCTACAGGTAGGAACTATCTTGTTTCATCCTCACAACAACCCTATGAGGTAGGCTAGGCTAAGAGAATGCGACCCACTTAAGGTTACACAATAAGTGTAATGTGGGATGTGCATCCCTCTCGTTCGTTTATTTCAGCTCATATGACCAAGGATGTGCATCCAGTCTCCTCAGGCCAAGGCTCATCCTAACCACTATACCACACTACAAGGGCAGGCTGGGAAATTAAGGCTGTGATCACACTGGAGGCTTGCTGCAGTCTGGGTGCACCTCTAAGTGCACCAGTTTAAATTATTGTGGGAAGGACCAACCAAACTGCACACCCTGAGGCAGTTTTCATGTGCGTTCGTCTGGTGGTAAGGCATCCACATTATCGCAGCGCCTCAACCACAAAGCGCACTGTCCAGTCAATCTTTTAAAAATACAGGCAGGTGCATATGCACTCATGCACTTATGTGGTTATTGGCAGCTACTAAAAAACAAAACAAAAGGCAGAAATGGATCTGACAGGGGTGTCGAACTCATTTGTTATGAGGGCCAGATCTGACATAAATGAGACCTTGTTGGGCCGGGCCATGTGTGTCAAAAAATGTAATGCTGGCCGGGTAGTGGAGATATAAACTTTATAAAGGACACAAACACAAAGGGTTTTTTTTAACTTAAAATAAAAACATGCTTAAAACGTTAGCACTCTTGCAGTATTTTGTTTATTTAACAGTGTCTGATAACTGACACCTCTTGCTCTGAATCATTGCATCAAAATGTCTGTGCTGTTGCAGTCTTGAGTATGCTGTTCAGGTGTGTATCTGTAAGCTGCAAACCTACGATGATGCAGCATCAGCAGAACTGGGAGAAGAAGCAGAAGACAGCCAGTTCCACTGTGGGCCTGATAGAAGCCCTACAAGGGCCTGATCTGGCCCCCAGATCGCATGTTTAACAACCCTGGTTTAGACTTCCTGCCCGGCTTCAGCTCGCAACAGGGTAGTTCAGATGTCCAGAAAAGCGAAGTGGAAGCGCTGGCATATGTAAATACTGGACTTTTTCTGGTGTCCGTTTACTCTACTTCAAGGATGGACCAGAACCGGGTGCTGATGACTGAGACAAGGAAGGCAGATGTTGTTGCCTGATCCTGCTCTTTAAATCCACAAAGGTACCGCTACGATATCGGTGCGAACTGCTCATGTGACTGCAGTCTAAGATAGCTCAGGAGTAAATCAGGCCAAGGAGGCTGGAACCAACGCAGCAACAACAGATAAAATGCATGCCTCCTCCATGCCACAGCTGGCCAGGTCTGAGCTGAGGTGCCAGGCACGATGGGTCTGGGCCTAGGGATGCCAGCCCCCAGGTGGGGTCTGGAGATCTCCCAGAATTGCAACTGCTCTCCAGGTGATAGAGGCCAGTCCCACTGGAGAAGATGGCAGCTTTGGAGGGCGGAGTCTACAGCAGGGTTGTCAAACTTAAGGCTCAGGGGCCAGATCCAGCCCGTCCAGGGTTCTTATGCAGCCCGCAAGCAAGTGATGCAAAGGAGGAAGTGCTGGGGAGGGGGGTGAGCGGAGGCACTCCGATTGTGGCTTCCGCATGGCAGAACAACCTCATCTGCAGCAGTCCAGCATCGTGGGAGCATCTGCCCAGCGCTGCACTGCTGGCTCTCCAGTCTTCCTGTGTGGGTTTTCCTTTGCACCCCCTTCCCAGCCCACAGGGCCTTGCAGTGAGGGTACACCAACTTGGAGCTTACCAGCTGCTGTCCTTTTTGCCGTTTCTGTCTCCGGTACCTGGCATCACATTTTATGGCACACATGGCCCAGCCCAACACAGTGAGGGTGATTCCACACTAACGGTTTACTTTTCTTTCCCTCCGGGTCTAATTGGCCCAATTCTATGCGGGCATTTCCGCACTACAGAATCTGACCCGGGATTGTCCTGGGGTTTCATTTCCGCATGCTGCCTTGTCCCAGATCTAATGGTCCCTCTCCTTCTGTTTCCCCTCCTTTTTTTTTTGAACGGAGGCCAGGTTGCGTTGTAACACACCCACCCACAGGCATGATCTATGGATATGTGGGTGGGTGTGTTGTGACGCATCCACCCATATAAAACACAAATTTGTGCATGCGTGGTTACATTACAAAGCTACCGGCCAGCGATTGGCCGCTTAAATCTTTGAATTTAAATCCCCGGGAAAATGGGATGAAATGCAATTCAACGATTGCACAGTACTGCGTAACAATGCAACTCAGAACCCCCCCCAAAAAAAAACTGCCGGGGGGGTTGCCGGCGGGATGGGGAGGCAGGGGAGAGATGTAGAGAGGCACCTCAATGCCACCATGAATGCAACTTCCTGACAATGGGAACAACACCACCTTGGTCACCCCCCAGAAAATTCTTCTCCACGCATCCATGTTAAGGGTATCTTTTTAACCATCGATCAGGTCACTGCGTTTACATGAATGGCGAATTGCCGCACGGAAATGCGGAAAAAGCAAATGGAGATTAAAAGGGGCATTTAACCAGTCAACCAGTCACCAGTGGCCTGTTATTACACTGCAACGCAACGCAGGAAGGAGGTGGGGGGAGGTTGTGGGGAGGGAAGTAATGGGGAGGGAAGGAAGCAGAGAGGGGCATTAAAGGGGTGGAGCGAGGAGGAGCAAGGACAGCCGTGATTCACAAGTTCCCCATTAGAATGCCCCGACTACACCCCCACAGTAAAAAAACCCCCAAACCCGAAAGTGACAATGAGGGAAAATCTGGGGGGAAAGACTCCAAGATTCGGGCCAAACACAGACCCCGCGGCAACAAATGTGGAAACGATGCTTTCTGCTGTGATTATTACCGGGGGGTGAAATCGGGGCAACTATTTGTGCGGAATCAGCCTGACATTTATGTCAGATCCGGCTCTCATAAGAAATTAGTCTGACTGACACCTCTGGTCTATAGAATTATACCCCAATGAGGTCCCTTTTCAGGCTTCACCCCCAAATCTCTACAAATTCCTCAACCTGGAGTTGGCAGCCCTGTCTGGGTCACACAGCCCCCGCCATTCGACCTAGCAGCAACCTACCTGGAAGTTCCCCAATAAGTCCACTCCCTCCCACCCCCGCCATGCAGGCTCTTTGCCTATGAAGCCAGTGCAGCCAGAGAGAACCATCACGGTTACATCTCCAGGGCTCTTTTTGTAGAAAAAGCCCGGCAGGAACTCATTAGCATAATAGGCCACGCCCCTGACAGCACAGCTCATTAGCACATTAGGCTCCACCCCCATGTTACCAGAAGTGTGGTCATCCAGCCCCACCCACCTTTTGCCTCTTATTCTGTTTACCTTGTTTGTTGTCCAAACCCAGGGCTTTTTTGTAGCAGGAACTCCTTTGCATGTTAGGCCACACACCCCTAATGTAGGCAATCCTAATGAGTTTCTGCTGTTGGGTGTGGCCTATTATGCTAATGTGTTCCTGCTGGGCATGGCCAACTCAGGAGCCAGCCAGAACTCCGTTCCTGTGCGTTCCTGCCCAAAAATAGCCCTGCATCTAACCCCGATCCCAGCATTTACGAAACTAAGCCCAAGCCTTGCTCCTTACCATGAACCTGAACAATTTTAATGTCTTTGTTTGCTTTTTGCAATTGCTTTAAAAAGGTGTGTAGGAGAGGTCCCCCTCCAAAGGGATAACAGCTTTGCTATCTGAGAGTAAGACGGAAACTTCCCATCTTGCTTTCGTTGCTGTCTAGCAGGCAATATCTGTTTGATTCAGAGCTAATAAACAGGCCGTCTTGTACTTTTCAAAACCTACCGACATGCAGTATTTCAGGGAAATAGCAACCCTACGTTAACTATCTGTCAGGTGCCCTGCAATTTCCCCGCACCCTGCGCGGCCAAGAGATACCTTGTCACTCATGGATCCGTGGCATTCTCCTTGAATTATTTCCACAACTGCATAAATAATGAATTCTTGGGAATAGAGGTATCTATTCCACCTTTTTTTGTTGTCGTTCTAAAGGGGCGGGGGAGCTGATGTGCAGACTCCATTTACTGGCGGACACAAACTACAAATCTTTCTTTAAAATTTAAATTATAGATGCCATAACAGCTGTACCCTACCCTACCCAGCAGACCCTCGTCTCAAACTTCTAGCCCTCTTTTTTTGTCTTCCAAAGCATTGCATGTGCCATCTTCTGACTCTGAAAGACCAACCAGGGATGGCTGAAAGATGTGCCAGAAGTTATTAGCAGGTGACTCTCAGCCAGCTACTGATTGGTCAAAGGCGATGCCTGTGTTGAAATATTGCTTCCAGTCTCCCCCCCCCCCCATCTCACTATGCAGCCACACGAAGGAAGTAACTTACCAATACAGGCACACTGACAGGAGCCACTTCTCAGCATCATCAATATACCTAGCTCCAGGGGTCATTTCCTGCAGGAGCGCACAGGAGCGGCGCTCCAGCAGTAAAGAGCCCAGGGAGCGGGCACATGCAACAAGCCCCGCCCCCTGTTCCCAGCAGCCCCAGGCCACAAGGAGCAAGAAGCAGCCAGGTAAGTTGCAGAGGCCCCTCCCCATAGCAATCCAAAACAGCAGTGGCACCTTTAAGGCCAAGGTTTATTGAGGTACAAGCTCTCCCTCCTCTGTGAGGAAAGATCTATACGTCCCCCCCCCCATAGCTGACAGGGTACCAGCATTCTAGGGGAGACATGAAACCTTTAGAAATCAGACATTCTAGGGGGAGACAGGGGCTGATAGGAAGCAATATTTCTATACAGCATATGCAAATAAGTTATGCTAATGAATTATGTTAATGAGCTCCTGCACCTCTTTTTCTACGAAATGACCCCTGCCTAGTTCTCAATGTGGCCAAATCTGTAGATACTTAAATCCTAGTCTGGAGCCGTGAACAAACAAGACAGATCTTTCTACAGGCCTGAAAAATGCTTCAAAACTGTAGAAAAATCTGAAATAAAAACAATTACACTGGGAGTTTAAAAAACCACCCCAAAAAATAGATGCAGAGCTTGTCAGTTCATATAAGCTTGGCAGTCCCCTAACTCACAGAGTCCCAGCGAACCACCCTTTGGAGGTGGGAAACTTTCCACATTGCCGAAGCACATCAGATGCCGCTTTCTCTGAGCAGCCATGTCTGTGTGGGTTTTTGATAGCAAAGGGTTTGGAGCAGGCATGTCGTTCACGATTAGGAGCACCCAGTGAGGTTAAGTGGCAGCAGGGACAAAATAAACCAAAGGCCACATAAACACATGAATTAGACCACTGTCCTCTCGAGGTCAGTATTGTTTACTCAGACTGGCATGGGCTCTTCAGGGTCTTGGGTGTAGGTCTTTCATATCACCCACTACCTGATCGTCTTAGCTGGAGATGCCAGGGACTGAACCTGGGACCTTCTCCATGTCAAGCAGATGTTCTACCACTGAGCCATGCCCCCTTCCCAAAGGCGGAACTTTTTCACATGACACGCAATTAGCTTGGAGAATTTGCAGAAAGCCGGGGTGGGGGGGAGTGGGGAGTGCATAGCATGTCAGATTAGGACTGGGAAGAGTGGGGCTTAAATCCCCATAGAGCCCTCGAGAGCATTGGGTGGCAATGGCCCCAGGCCTATCTCATAGGGTGGTTGTGAGTATTAAATAAGAGGAACTGTATGTATGCTCTCCCGAAGCCTTGATCATAGGCTGCGGTCACACTGGTGGCTTGGCGCGGTCTGGTGGTGCCTCAAATTGTACTAGTTTAAAGTGCAGTGGAGCATTTCATCCAGTCCGCACACCCTGTGGCAGACTTCAACCACGGGACAAGCTGTAAGGGTGGGTTTTATTTAAATGCAGGCGGAAACGGATCTGCAAGTTCAGACTTCCTTTCTGGGTTCCTTTCGCTGTAAAAGAGTTCAGATGTCGAAAAACCTAGAGGGAACCACAAACGATCCATTAATACATGATCAAGGTTTATAAAATTATGCATGGGATAGAGCAGGTCGAGAAAGAAGTACTTTTCTCCCATTCTCACAATACAAGAACTCGTGGGCACTCCATGAAATTGCTGAGCGGTCGGGTTAGAAGTACTTCTTCACCCAAAGAATGATTAACACATGGAATTCACTGCCACAGGAGGTGACGGCGGCTACAAGCATGGACGGCTTCCAGTGGGAACTGGATAAACATATGGAGCAGAGGTCCATCAGTGGCTATTAGCCACAAGGTATAGATAGGAACTCTCAGGCTGGGGCAGGTGATGCACTGTATTCTTGGTGCTTGGGGGGGGGCAACAGTGGGAGGGCTTCTACTGTCCTGGCCCCACTGCTGGACCCCCTGATGGCACCTGGTATTTTTGGCCACTGTGTGACAGAGTGTTGGACTAGATGGGCCACTGGCCTGATCCAACACTGGCATCTCTTATGTTCTCTTATGTTCTAACTGGACTTTCCCCGGTATCTGATTATTCTGTTTCCATTGCGGAACAGCATGAGCTGCCAAGGACTGCGCCACAGGTGGCAGATGTCCTTGTCTGGAGGGGCCCATTTATTTCGCTCAGTTAACACTACTATAGCGCCACAAACTCTGCGTGGGACTGCAGCCCTAGATGGGTATCAAGAGTTCACTGCTATGAGATTTGGCTCAGATGCCTTTTCATAGGGAGTAGACCGATTCATGGAGAACCAGTCTCAGCGGTCTGGTAACAGATATTAACCATGATCGTTACATGGAACTCCCATGTTCAGGAAAAGTGTGCTTCTGAGTACCAGGCACTGGGAACAAAGAACAGGGGAGGACTGCTGGTTTCATCTCCTGCTTTGTAGGCTCTCCAGAGGCATCTCGCTGATGGACACTCAGCCCTGGGCCAGATGGACTGATCCAGCAGTACTCTTCTGACCTGACCTGAGGCCCAGAAAGGAGATAATGAATCCATCTGCCTTGCGGGATGAGGGCAAAGGCACTAGATATTTAAGTCAACGTTCCATACTCCATCCACCTGGCCTTCCTGTATCAAACCTTGAATTTAACCTTACCTGTGTTTCTGCTTCTTAAAATAAACAGAAAAAGCTCGTGTGCATGCTAACTACCATTCTCTAATGACAGACAGGTATATGGGCTTTAGTAATTTATCCCCACTTCCTTTGCCACACTGTCCCTCAGTGGCTCAGAGAAAGAGCCGCAGTTGTTTTAATAGATTTGGGGTTTTATTTGTTTGTGTGTTTGCAGCAGGGCATAATAATCATAAATTATGAAACTAATAAGTACGTTGCCAACAACCTAGGCTGCGGCTGCGCCCCTTACTTTCCCCTAACTTCAGCAAGGAAGGGGAAGAAAATAATTTATGGATACAATCTTGCAAATTTAGGGGCATAATAAATTACCAGGTTCCGTTTTCCCGTCCAATTTGAGGCAGTGCAGCTGTGTTTTGCAAGCCATAAACTCTCTTTCTCAGCGTATTCCTCGGCTAGGCAATGAAGCCCAGGGTTGGATTTTTCTCCCTCCCCGCGCCCCATTCCTGGAGATAGCAGCACCTATTTAGGACACTGGCCATCCGCTCCAAACCACAGCTGAAGCCCAGCGTCCCTTGGCCAGTTGGTGCCACATGGCATCTTGAACTGGCGGCACGTGGTAGAATGCAAGACAGTTCTGGCCAAAAGAGGGAAGGACAGGGAGATGGTCACTGAGGCTGCTTCACAGCGATAGGCCAGGGAAGGTCATGTGATACTTGCAGATCCTCCCCTCTCTGTGAAATCTTCCAGCTGCTCACTGGTCTAGGCTGCCACCCCCAACTTGGCCATGGCCACACGTGAAGCTGTCTTCTACTGAACCAGACCCTTGGTCTATCAAGGTTAGTACTGTATACTCAGACTGGCAATGGCTCCCCAGGGTTTCACACGGAGGTCTTTCACTTCACCTACTACTTGATCCTTACTACTACTTGATCCTTTGGAGCCAGTTTGGTGGAGTGCAGACTCTAATCTTGGAGAACCGGGTTTGATTCCCCACTCCTCACGCAGCTGCTGGTGTGACCTTGGGTCAGTCACACGTTCTTTCAGAGCTGTTCTCTCAGGAGCAGTCCTTGAAAGAGCTCTCTCAGCCCCACCTATCTCACAGGGTGTCTGTTGTGGGGAGGGGAAAGGAAAGGAGATTGTAAACTGCTCTGAGACTCCTTCAGGTAGTGAAGGGTGGAGTATAAATCCAATCTCTTCTTCTTCTTCTTAACTGGAGATGCTGGGGATTGAACCTGAGACCTTCTGCATGCAAAGAAGGAAAGTCTCTTCCACTGAGCCTGATTCGGTTTAATGCTTTGTCTTCTAATTTGGCCCAGCAGAATCTCTGGGATCTTCTGAGACACCACCTGGTTGGCAAATTCTGGCAGGGAAGGCATCAAAGGGAGGCTACCTTTTTATGGTGACCTTCTCTTCCTATAACTTCTACTGAAGGCTCACCAAAGTTCATAGCGGAGCATGCCTTTAGAAAGTGCCAAAAGACTAACCAGTTTGGGCCAGCTGTTGGAGTTCGTGGTTAAGCAGGCAAAGAGGGCGCCATGTCCATCAGTATTCCCTTCTATGCCTGAAACGAGAGCTTTGAGACTCGAGCTCCCACAGACACAGATAAGCAGGCCTCTAAGTTTAATAACGGCCTGGTTCCTGGTTCAAGCCCTGAGATACCCGATGGTCCACGCCATCCGAGCTGAGTATTATACTCCTCCTCCATCACACACACCTGACTGGCATTTGATGAATATGTCAAATTGCCCAAGTCGGGTCACTCCTGAACTCTTCTGCGACATGGAGGCTAAGGGATAGTTGGTGGACTCACGGCTGAAGTCAGGGTTGCCAAGTCTGGGTTTTGAAGTCCCTGGAGATTGGGAGAGGGGCGGGGAAGAGACATCACAGGGGTACAAGGCCATACAGCCCACCCTCCAAAGCAGCCATTTCCTCCAGGGGAACTGATCTCTGTAGTCTGGACATCAACTGACAATCCAGGGAGTCTCCATGCCACACCTGGAGGCTGGCAACAACCCTAGCTGAGGGGGAGGTTTACTGGTACACAGCTCAGCCTCATAACCATTCAGATCGCCGAAGGAGGCTCTCCTGCTTGCAGAATGTAGTGTTGCGCTGTGCAGAATTGCACCCTTTCTGCCCCCTGCCACGTGCATGGCACCCCTTTCTCCCTGGCACTTGAGCCTACCTCTCCAACCTCTACCCTGCAGCCGCCTTGTTCCCTGGGCGAATCCTTCTGCCTTCCGGAGCCACCAGCAATTACGCTGTGAAGTCAGCCTCTTAATAGCATTATGTTAGAACAGTGCAGTGTATTAAATGTAAAACAAGCCATAATTTACAGGGGGGGGGAGGAGGAGGAAGGTACCCCTGGCTTACCACATTTAAACGAAGGTAGCTCTTGCCAGTCTGTTGCAGCCCATATGCAAATTGCCTGCCTTTTAAAGGGAACCATAGATTTTGCTTTATTGTTTCGGCATTTAACGACTGGGAAAACAATAAATTAAGCCACAGGGGGAATCCCTGGTGTTTTTGTGGGGGGTTTCTTTGCAAAGCGGATTGCTATCCTTGCGGAAAGTGAGCACTCTTGCATTTATTTTGCTGGAATGGTTCTCTCCTGCAGCCGATTTATTTATTACAGCTTCACGGAACAGAAGGTTCCTCTGCCCTATCCCATAACATAAAGCCACCTGGAAGATCCCAGCTTCAAATACACCTTTATCTATCTTTGGATATTGCTTTACCTTTTTTTTAACGAAAGAACAGCGCTCTACCGCAGGGGAAATGAATCCGTCATACTCTGCAAGGCCAAGGAGAGAAGGAAAGCGCTACCTTTCTCTCTCCTTCGAAATCTCTCTGCAGAACCTACCCTTTTCTGCAAAGCTTTGTCCTCAAGACACACAAGGAAACACAGCCTAAGCACTGTGCAGGCCTTCCTTGGGTTCAAAATCTATACTGGGAAGGAGGGAGTGCTGAGGATCGCTCCTGCCGACTCCACCCTGATTGCAGGACTCTGAAAGGTAGTGTTTGCACAGAGACGGCCATAGGTAGTCGCAGTGTTCCCTCTAAGCTGAGTGAGTGTGAGCTAGCTTGCAATTTTTTAGCCTCTGGCTCACCCCTTTTTGTCTCAGCTCAGGAAGGATGGCTCCAAGAGCAAACTAACTGATGCAGTCGCCATATCGCTCACTCACAGACTTTAATGCCAGTAGCTCATAAAAGTAGAATTTTTGTTCACAGGGTTCCACCGCTTAGAGGGAGCATGTGTGTGCGGAATCCTAGAATGGGCAGGAAAGTGCCAAGCAAATGGTAGGCTTGAAGGCATGGGGGGGCAGCGGCAGGGGCAATTAATGTCTAAACGGGGTTTCTGGAAAGGTCAGACAAAGTACTAGTTTATTCCAGTTTCTCAAAACAAGTCCCCTTTAAATCTTTAAATCCCCTTTAAATCTTCTTATTTATTTAATCACTGGTGTAATTTACAGTCCACCTTTCTCACTTGGACTCAAGGCGGATTACAAAGAGTGAGTCAACAGAATTGGGTGGAGTACTCAGTAAACAATGCGATAATATTAGGGTTGCAGAACCAGTCTAAAAACAGAACTGAAACACGGGCATAAGTCTTTCTTAACGTGATGCAAAAAATACATAGTAGGCAGTGTTCCCTCTAGGCTGAGTTAGTGTGAGCCAGCTCACAGTATTTTAGCCTCCGGCTCACGCATTTTTGTCTTAGCTCGGGAAGGAGGGCTCCAGAGCAAACTAATTCATGCAGCAGCCAAATCGCTCGCTCACAAGTTTAATGCCAGTAGCTCACAAAGTAGAATTTTTGCTCACAAGACTCAGCAACTTAGAGGCAGCATTGATAGTAGGACCCTCATTTCACAGAGCTAATCAGAGTAATGTAGACCACAGTCCTTTAATCGTTTATCTAATAATTTATCTAAGTAAAGTCCTTGTACCGGTTTAGAAGAGATTGGATTTATACCCCGCTCTTCAAAACACAAGGGAGTCTCAGAGCGGCTTACAAACTCCTTTCCCTTCCCCTCCCCACAACAGACAGGTGAGGTGGGGCTCAGAGAGCTCTTGACAGAAACTGTTTTTTTTTCAAGAACAGCTGTGCCTGGACCAGAGGTCATTTAATAGAAAAAGAGGTGCAGGATCTTATTAGCATAATTTATTAGCATATGCCACACACCCTGAAATCACCGGAAGTGTGTCAGAAGGCAACA
>NW_015163631.1:186266-188000 GCF_001447785.1 Gekko japonicus
GCCCTAAGCGCTTTAACCTTTTCTCATAGGGAAAGTGTTCCAACCCTTTTATCATTCGAGTTGCCCTTTTCTGCACTTTTTCCAAAGCTATAATATCTTTTTAAAGGTGTGGTGACCAGAACTGCACACAGTATTCCAAATGAGGTCGCACCATTGATTTATATAGGGGCATTATGATATTGGCTGATCGGTTTTCAATACCCTTCCTAATAATCCCCAGCATAGCATTGGCCTTTTTTACTGCAGTCACACACTGTCTCGACATTTTCAGTGAGTTTACTACAACTCCAAGATCCCTCTCTTGTTCAGTCTCTGCCAGTTCAGACCCCATCAATGTGTATTTATATTTAGGATTTTTGTGCATCACCTTGCACTTGGCCACATTGAACCCCATTTGCCATGTTGACGCCCACTTGCCCATCCTTGACAGATCCCTTTGGAGTGCCTCACAATCTTGTTGCATGTGCCTGCCCCCTGGGCTCTTTACTGCCGGAGCTCCGCTCCTGTGCGCTCTCCCGCAGGAAATGAACCCGGCCAGAACTATGGCTTGCCCAAGGTCATCCAGCAGGTGCAAGTGGAGGAGTGGGGAATCAAACCCGGTTCTCTCAGATGCACTTAACCACTACACCAAACTGGCTCCTCTTGCTAACCAGAGGGGGCCTTCTTAGCAGCCAGCTCCAAACTCGGAGTGCATCTTCTCACTTTTCTGCCTAAATTCAAGTGGCCAAAACTAATTCCTTTCAGTCCCCAGTGCTGGAGTTGCCTCCTGCTTGGGGAAATCCGGGAAACTTAAGGGCGGAGCCTAGGCAGGGGAGGGACTTCAGCAGCGTGTAATGCCGAGTTCAATCTCCAAAGCATCCGTTTTCTCTAGCGGAAGTGATCTCTGACAGTTGTGATTCCAGAAGATCCTCAGGCCCCACCTAGAGGCTGGCAGCCCCAGGCAGCTGAAATGCCACCCAATCTGCCGGAAACCATTAATAAGGGCTCTCTTTGTTGATCAGCATATGCCAGTCTGGATTAAAATAACCCTACGGAGGGGCAGGTGTAAGGAAAGACTGGCCTTTTCAACAATGGAAGAGCACCCTTGGAACATTTCTCTGCCATGTAAACAGGTCTCCGCCTCATTCTGCATTGGCTTTTCCCTCGCTTACAAAACCCACCTTGGAACAGAAATCCCCCTCTGCATCGCATGCGGCTTTCACTTCCTTCGATCATCAGATTTTATGGTAGCCCCCACACTCTATGCCACTTTTGCTTTCTTTGATCATCGGGTTTTATGGTACCTTCTGCATAGATTTATGGCTGTTCTAGGGTGACTTTAAGGAGCTGCGGTGGCTCAAGTGGTTAAGACGCTGAACTGCAGGCTGTGGAAGGTCAGTAGTTCAGCAGTTCGAGACCCGGGTGCCACATGACGGAGTGAGCTCCCGTCTCTAGTTCCAGCTCCTGCCAACGTAGCAGTTCGAAAGCAAGAAATTGCAAGTAGATCAATAGGTACCACTTCGGTGGGAAGGTAACAGCGTTCCGCGCGCCTTGGTGTTTAGTCATGCCGGCCACATGACCACGGAAACGTCTTCGGACAGCGCTGGCTCTTCGGCTTTGAAACGGAGATGAGCACCGCAACCCTAGAGTCAGATTCGACTGGCTTTTGAGCAAGGGAAACCTTTACCTTTACCTTTAGGGTGACTTTGCCGTCAGTACAGCCTTGAGGTATTTGGATGCGGTTTTGCGGGGGCG
>NW_015163631.1:188558-189166 GCF_001447785.1 Gekko japonicus
AGCGGGAGGAGCCTAAACTTCAGGAGCGGGTTAATTAGATTTTTTTTTTGTAAGGTCAAATGTGCTTTTTCATCATGCCCCAGCCATTGGCAGTGCTCCATCCACCTCCCCACTCCCAGCCTGGCTTCTCCTTAAATCTGCGCCGTCGCACTTTCGGGTTCCCCTCGCAGGCAGGCCGGAGGTGGTGGGCCGGCGCGGTGAAGGATTGCGCCGGGGTGCAGGGCCTGGTCCCCGACGGCGCGCAGCCAGCCGTTCTGGCAGCGGTAACCTGTCGCCCGAGAGCGGCGCGGCGGCGCTCTCCCCCTCCCTGCTGGGCCTGTTAGCCGCGATGCATCCCTCTCCCGGCGCACTAAGCACCGGTCTTCGCCGGGCCCGCATTAGGATGATGGATACACCCCATTTCTGCGGCAGAGCCATAGATCAGAGCGGCGCGAGCAGCTGGAGGGAGGCAGCGGCGGCGAAGGGGGCGATGACAAAGTAGCTGGCGGGTCCGGCCGGGCCTCTCCGCGCCGCCGCGTTTTTACGGCGCACGAAAGAGAAGAGCATCGCAGGGGCGGCTGCATTTTAACTGCCTCTAATTCCCCCCCCCCCCCCCCCGTCTTCCCTCT
>NW_015163631.1:189217-198795 GCF_001447785.1 Gekko japonicus
TTTTGTCTTAGCTCAGGAAGGAGGGCTCCAGAGCAGACTAATTTATGCAGCAGCCAAATCACTCGCTCACAACTTTAATGCCAGTAGCTCACAAAGCAGAATTTTTGCTCACAAGACTCCACAGCTTAGAGGGAACATTGCCCCCCACCCCCCAGAACACCCAAATAAGTGTGCGCGAGATCCCTCTGCAAGGCTTCTCCTGGCCTGAACGGCATGCAGGCGCTTGGTCGTGGGAACGTCGCCAGTGCATCTGCAGGAGTGCACCAAGCGCGCCTTGGCCGCCCCCTTTGCAAGCCTTCCCCCGGCTTTCAAGGGTCTCGCCTACACGTTTCGGCCTGGAGCCGGGTGCCGCCCGGCCTTGCCAGCTTGCAGGGCCGGAAGAAGCTCACACCTAGCGTTGCCAGATCCAGGCTGGGAAACTCCTGGAGATTTGGGGCTGCCAGAGGCTAAAAAACTGTGAGCTAGCTCACACTAACTCAGCTTAGAGGGAACACTGGCCTGGGGAGGAAAGGTCCTCAGTGGTGAGGTCCAGTGCCATAGAGTCCACCCTCCAAAGCATCCTTTTCTCCCCGGGATAAGCTGTAATTCCCACCTGGAAGCTGGCATCCCTAGGGCCTTGAAAAACGAATACTGCCATCCTATGCAAAATTATTCCAGTCTGAGCCAACTGGAGTTAATGTGCTTAGGCTGGGTTTGCTTTGTATAGTATTTGTTATGTTCTGGGATTGAATCATTCCTGATTGAATCACCCCAGAGACTGGCTGAGTTTGGAGCATAAGAACAATAGCCTGCCAGGATTCTGAAAGTAACCAACCTAGTAGTAATGTCATGTAAATAGCCTATCACTGGGAGTGGGGTGTGTTTGGGTGTGGTAACTGCGTGCTGCTTAACAGAACTGAAGCTCTGGAGTCTTGTCTTGTGCTGGCTGAAATCACTAATAAAGTAGAACTGATCACTAGGCTTGTGGTCTGTTCATCCATGGAACCCACTATTTAACAGTATTTATTTACTTACATACTCTGTGTCTACCCTTTCTCCCCAATGGGGACCCAGAGCGGCTTGCATCATTCTTCTCTCCTCTGTTTTATCCTCACAACGACCCTGCGAGGTGAGAGTAGAATTTATACCTCGCCGTTCACTACCCAAAGGTGTCTCAGAGCGGCTTACAAACTCCTTTCCCTTCCCCTTCCCACAACAGACACCCTGTGAGGTAGGTGGGGCTGAGAGAGCTCTTGACAGAAACTGCTCTTTTTCAAGGACAGCTCTTATCAGAACTATGGCTTGCCCAAGGTCATCCAGCCAGGTGCAAGTGGAGGAGTGGGGAATCAAACCCCGTTCTCCCAGATTAGAGTCCGCGCACTTAACCACGACACCAAACTGGTAAGTGACTGGCCCAAGGTCACTGAGCAAGCTTCTGTGGCAGGATGGAGATTCAAATCTGGATCTCCGAGATCTTAGCCTGACATTTTAACAATGACACACCACAGTGGCTAGCAGGGCTCTGCAAGGCACCATCTTGGCTGCATTTACAGTCACCAACTCTGGGTTTGGAAGTTCCTGAAGATCTGGGGGGTAGAAGCCAGGGAGGCCTTGGTTTGGGGGAAGGGAAAGGAACCTCAGTGGGGTGTGACGCCATAGTCAACCCTCCAAGATAGCCATTTTCTCCAGGGCAGCGGACCTCTTTAGTCTGGAGATCAATTGTAATTCCATCTCCAGGGCAGTGGACTTCTGTAGTCTGGAGATCAATTGTAATTCCAGGAGATCTCCAGGCACCACATGGGGATTGGCAACCCCAGCTGCATGCTTTGCTGTATGCCAGATAGGGCAGGGAGGCCCCCAGCCGTAAAGAGCTCCACCGACACTCCTTCCTACCTGTTATGTACTGATACAGGAC
Source organism: Gekko japonicus (assembly GCF_001447785.1). Classification (NCBI taxonomy): domain Eukaryota; kingdom Metazoa; phylum Chordata; class Lepidosauria; order Squamata; family Gekkonidae; genus Gekko; species Gekko japonicus. The sequence continues at coordinate 191,112 of NW_015163631.1, forward strand.
AGCACCGGGAATGGACTGAGCTTGAGTTACCTGAACAATGGGCCGCCAGGATCCTGGGATGGACCTATTGATTTAGGGTTGCACTCAGGGGTCATTTCCTACAGGAGCGGAGCTCCGGCAGTAAAGAGCCCACATGCAACAAGCCCCACCCCCTGCTCCCAGCAGCCCACAGTCGGAGCAAGAAGCAGCCAGGTAAGTTGCAGAGCTCACCCCTAGCGCCCCGGTCCAAAACAGTCCAGTGGCACCTTTAAGACCAAGTTTTATTCAGGTACAAGCTCTCCCTCCTCTTTGAGATCTGCATGTCCCCCCCCCCAAATAGCTAGCAATCCAAAACAGCCCAGTGGAGCCTGAGTGGTACATGTTGCCTTCTGACATACTTCCAGTGATGTCAGGGGTGTGGCATATGCTAATGAGTTATGCTAATGAGTTATGCTAATGAGCTCCTGCACCTCTTTTTCTACGAAATGACCCCTGGTTGCACTGTAAGCAACCAATCACAGGGAGTGGGTGGGTGTGGGGTGTGTTGTTTGGTATGAATATAAGCAGGCTTTCGGCCCTGCAAGTTTTTCTTTTGAGTAAACTGAAATCACTGAATAAATATGAGCTGATCACTAAAGCACGTCTAAAACCCAGTATATTACACTTCCCATATGACATAAGAGAGAATAAGGATGTGTGCTGGGATTCCCCAGGGCAATTTATGAATGGGAGAATCTGGGATACCTCACCTTTGCCCAGGTCACATCCCTGAACTCTGAGGCTGGGCAAAAGGGAGGACAGGGGACCCAGGTAGGGGGCTAGTGACGGGGTTGCCATGGCCAACTGCGGACTGGGAACTTCCTAGAGATTTGGGGCATTGCCTGGGGAAGATGGGGTTTGGGGAGGGAGCTCGGCAAGGATGGGGTCCCATAGAGTCCACCCATCCAGCGGAACTGGTCTCTGTAGTCTGACGACGAATTATTCCAGGGAGAGCTTCAGGACCTGCCGGGAGGTTGACAACAATAGCGAAATCCATTGGGTTTATCTTGCTGCCAAACTACTGAATGTGCTGGGGGTGACTGAAAGTGTATGGCTGGTTCTGCCACCACTCTGCCTCCACAGCATGGGTGTTATGTATTGGGATTGAATCATCCCTGACTGAATCACCCTAGAGACTGGCAGAGCTGGGAGCAAAAGAACAATAGCCGACCAGGACTCTGGAATAAACCAATCAAGTAGTAATGTTTTGTAAATAGCCTATCACGGGGAGTGTGTGTGGGTGTGTGTTTTGCATGCATATAAGCAGGGCTCCAGCCCTGCTAGAGTTGTCTTAGAGTTAAGCTGAAATCACTAATAAACTATGAGCTGATCACTATACGCATCTCAAACCCAGTATATTTCAATGGGGATCAGCAATGTGAGGGTCCTAGGGGAAAGCTAGCTCTTGAGAGTTGATGCCCATCTGCTCCGTACCAACTGCAAACAATAAAGGCACACTCCTGCTCTCTGCCTTTTTAACCAACACTGACCCCTACTGGTAAATTCTCTAAAGCAGGAATTGGGTGATCTACAGACACGTCCTGCTAACCCGGCCTAAACTGTGTTTGGTTTTACTTACTTGTAATAATAGGCCCTAGGTAAAGGTAAAGGTTCCCTTGCTCGAAAGCCAGTCGAGTCCGACTCTAGGGTTGCGGTGCTCATCTCCGTTCCAAAGCCGAAGAGCCAGCGCTGTCCGAAGACGTTTCCGTGGTCATGTGGCCGGCATGACTAAACACCAAGGCACACAGAACGCTGTTACCTTCCCACCAAAGTGGTACCTATTTATCTACTTGCAATTTCTTGCTTTCAAACTGCTAGGTTGGCAGGAGCTGGAACTAGAGACGGGAGCTCACTCCGTCATGCGGCACACTCGGGTCTCGAACTGCTGAACTACCGACCCTCCACAGCCTGCAGTTCAGCGTCTTAACCACTTGAGCCACCGCAGCTCCAATAATAGGCCCTAAACCACACTTAATTTTAGAGTAACTTTGTAGTTTATAAATAGGTTTTTTTAAAGACTTTAGTTCAGGGAAAAAAAGACAATTATATGGGAACATGACAACGAGTCACAAAATCATGAATGTTTGTCTTTATTCAAGTTACTGTCAGTCCACCTTTCTCACTGAGACTCAAGGCAGATTATATTGTGTAAGTCAAGTAAGTAGGGTTACGTACCTCTTTTTTTGGTGTCCGTCCTCTTTCGGGATCTTTTTTTAAAAAACTGATGAAAATGTCCTCTTTTGGGGGTCAGAAGGTTAGGAATACTCCTAGTGAGTAGCAATTATCACAGCTCAAATAGTAGGGGTATTTAAAATAAGATTTGTCATAGCGATCACAAATATGTCGTCTTTTTTGCTTTTCAAAACATGAAACCCTAAAGTACAGTCAACAGGATGGGACATTGAATGAACAGCACAATAGGGTTAGGACTTCAGAAATCTGAAGACAAGCATTCTAAAGCAAGACATCTAAAACAGCTGAAACAAACCATAAGCATTTAAACATGATAACATTAAACAGTGTAGAAGCGACCTAGCTGGGAGCATACTTACAGCGATAGGCAGCCATACAGTACTATAAGACACCGTCACTAGCCATTTACCAATGCAGTTTTCCGAATCATTTCATTACAGTATAGTCCTTTTTGCCTGTGCAAGAAAAGCTCTCTTGAATAATTCTGTTTTGAATAAATCCTTTTTACAGTCCTTTTTACCTGTGCAAAAGAAGCCCTCTTTAATAATTCTGTTTGTGAAAAGCCAGGAGAGTTGGACCCTTCCTAACCTTATCAGGGAAGCCATTCCGTAAGACGAGGGCCCTGCTAAGATGAGCAGGGCCAAAGAGGGAGCAAGGACAGAAGAAGTCTGTCAGGGAGCTAGAACTGGGTCTCACCCGATGAAATTAGTTCAGAGTTCAGGAGAAACAGAAGGAAATACTTCTGTCCCCCAAAGGGCCTTACATTCGGCCGATCAAAATCTACTGGTATTCCCCAGCCCAAAAGACGTCTGTCTAGCTTCAACTAGGGCCAGAGCCTTTTCGACCCTGGCCCCAACCTAGTGGAATGAGCTCCCAATAGAGGTCAGGGCCCCGTGGGATCTTTTACAGTTCTGCAGGGCCTATAAAATGGAGCTATTCTGCCAGGCTTTTAGTTGAAGGAGCGGACGTCCAATACTATTGGCCCCTCCTGCTCAAACTCCCTACCAAACTGTTTTTGTCTAACTGTCGCTGGCAGGGGGCTAGTTAACTCGGGAATCCTTGGGTCAGGCCATATCTGATGACCAGTAACATCTGAAACAGAACCGTAATAGTATGATTTTCAGAATGCCATCTTGATTGGGTTGTTTTTTTGTGTGATTTTAATTGATGTTTTAAGGATTTTAATGTGATCACTGTTATAATTTTCATGTTGTCATCCGCCCTGAACCCATTTGCAGGGAGGGTGAGATAGGAATGAAGTTAATAAATAATAATACTTCCTCACACAACATATGATTCACTTACAGAATTCACCTCTGCAAGATGAGGTGATGACCTCATCCTTAAATCACTTTAAAGACAGAATTAGATAAATGTATGGAGGATAGACTTTTCAGTGTCTATGAGCTCAATGGAACCTCCATGTTCTGGAGCAGTCTACCACTGAGTGCCAGCAGCTGGGAACAGAGACCTGGGGAGGGCTGCTACTTTCATGAGCTGCTTTTGAACCATTCAGAAGGACCTGGCTAACCACTGTTGGAAACTGGATGCTGGATCAGAAGGGCTTCGGGTCAGATCTCTGTGTACTGCAGGGCTAGAGCTTCCTTTCGTTAGCCAGGGCTTTGTTATGAGACAAGGGGAAAGCCCCGTTTGCAGTGGGCATTTCCCTCTCTTTCCAGGACATCGTCCTCTCTCACGTCCAGCCTCTAAGGCAAAGCTGGAAAGATGAGCCTTTTTGAAAAATGCCGGCTGCATCCGTAGAGCCCTCCCCGCTAATAAAAAGCATTGAAGGTAAGTATCAAATAGCACAAACATCTCGCTTTGGGCGCCACCAGGCTTGAAACTTAGCGGGCTTTAACAAAGCATGAGCATCCCCGTTTCCCCCCGACGGCCTGTACGCGCGCACACACATACACGCACGCACACCCTGCACTGCCACACCCCCCCACCCCATCTGTCCATCTTCCTGTTCCTTGTAATTGCCTTGTTATTGTCGATGGCCTGAACACGCATCAGCTGCTCCCCAGAGAGACCCAGGGGAGCCATTGTGGCTTAGCTAAACCAACAGTTCCTGCAATAACCCCCCTGCAGTTCCCTCTTTGCAGGAACCGTGTAGAATAAATCCTCTGCTTCTGTTTGCTGAACGGGCATAAAGACATGAGTGAAGTTTGGGGTTGATGCCTTCCCTCCGATGGAAGCCTCACTCTCCCTACCCACCCATACAAGCTGCCGTATTGATGCCTTCCCTCCGATGGACGGAGGAAGGGGTTTTGCTCAGGGCCAGCTCATTCGGAGAGGCAACCTGCGCCACTGCTCAGGGCAGACATGTGGAGGGGAGACCCTCGAGCCAGAAGCCTCGCTCTCCCTACCCACCCATACAAGCTGCCGTCAACCCAGGCCCTTAGGGCAAAATTGCCCCCAATTTCCAGCCCCTCAGTCCACATGAGGAAAGAGTTGGGTTTGCCATCCTCCAGGTGGGGCCTGGAGACGGGACTGTCACCTCCAGGTAGAAAAATTCCTGGAGAAATGAGCCTGGGGAGGGCAGGGTTTGTCGAAGGACCTCGGTGGGGCATAACACCATGGAGTCCACCCTCCAAAGAAGTCATTTACTCCAGGGCAACTTATTTCTGTAGTCTGGAGATCAGTTGTAATTTTGGGAGATCCCCAGGCCTCACCTGGAGGTTGGCAGCCTGTGGCAGAGGGGATGCCAGTTGCATCTGGAATGGCAAAATGTCTTGAGCTTGCCCTGGGTTCCACCACCTGCGCAATTGGAAAATGGGTGGATAAATATAGGGCAGAAGGTGGATTTTGGAGTTTATGTATCCGGGTGTACTGAAACCAGAGAATATGCATTTGCCCTGTTCACACACAAGGGCCACTACATACACCAGGAAGACTGTGGGTAGGGCTGGTGCAGGCTTCTGCTAGGCAAGGCTGGGGTGCCCAAATGGTAACAGCTAAGCAGGGCTTATGGGACTAGCACAGGGATGTATTATTAGCCCTCATCTAGCCTGTGCAGGGGGCTGCGGTGGCTCAGTGGTTAAGACACTGAACTGCAGACCAGAAGGTCAGTAGTTCAGCAGTTCGAGACCCAAGTACTGCATGACGGAGTGAGCTCCCGTCTCTGGCCCCGGCTCCTGCTCCTGCCAACCTAGCAGTTCGAAAGCAAGACATTGCAAGTAGATAAATAGGTACCGCTTTGGTGGGAAGGTAACAGCGTTCCGTGCGCCTTGGTGTTTAGTCATGCCGGCCACATGACCACGGAAACGTCTTCGGACAGCGCTGGCTCTTCGGCTTCGACTGGCTTTCGAGCAAGGGAAACCTAAGCCTGTGCAGACTGCTGAAGCCCACTGAAATGTAATGGTGTGGGATGGGCAGGTAAAAGTAGGTTTTCAAGGCAAGAGAGTAACAGAAGTGGCTTGTTGTCTCCTGCCGCTTAACCAGCACCGTCCTTGCTTAGCTTGCGAGAGCTGGTGAGCCTGGATAAGCCTGAGCCATCCAGGTGAGGGCAGCACCTGTTAAATGGCAACAGTAGTACATACAGGAAGTGAAATGGGCAATCCAACCAGGTGCTGGTGCCTTCGCTATTGTGCGGTGCTCTGTGCTGGCAGGCTTTCAGGACACAGAGCCTGTGAAGGATGGTTCTGGACCTTATTCTGAAATCCTGCTCAGGCATTCTGCTCTAGAACCCTTTTGGCAGCTGCTGGCCCAATCTCTGCTTCTCAGAAGCAGAGTTCAATATCTGGATGTCCCTGGGTTCCCTAGGCTGCAGGAGTCACGGCCAATTAAAACCTGCACATGTTAGGCTTGACTCCCTGGCCTGCTGCTCCAACTAATCTTCTCAGCAAGCTCATCTCTAGCTTCACAGTTACCGTCATGCTTCTGTATTGAAAAGGAAACAATAATAATAATAATAATACTTTCCATTTATTAATCGCTTTCCCCAGTGGGCTCAAAGCGATGTACAGTTACTCAATATAGACAAGGGACTAACAATGTTTGTAGGGGATAGGGAAGACAACATATATTCATTTTTAATTGCACGCACCGTCACTGCCCGGTATAGATGTCTTCTGGCTTGGCTCCGTCGTTTTCCGCAGGGCTGCTTGTCGGCCAGGCTTCAGGACCCGTATGTCAATAACCACACTGCCACCGCCTGGCCGGAACATCCATTGCAGGGATTCTTTCGTAGCCGAGAAGCTGTTTCGCCTTCCAAGCCTCGACCAGGACGTCCGACCGTCAGCTAACACCCTCCCACAAGGGAGATTGGCGTGCCCACTCTCTCTAAGGAGTGGTTCCCATTTTATCTACTCGCCGAAGCTTTCGAATCGCTGGGTGGACGATGAGCTGGGGACAACAGGCTGGCTGCTCACACCAGCGCGGGGCTTGAACCAACACAGTTCAGATGTTAAGACAGTGGGATATACCCACTGTGCCACCGTTGCGTCATTGAGCCTTACTTTTAATTGCTGTTAGTGAAGCGATGTGATTCGAGCACCAGGCAGAGATAGGGAGCCACAGATTCAAGTCCACACTTGGTCACAGACCTCACAGGGTTACTTTAGGCCAGTCACATTCTCCTAACCTAACCTGCCTCGCAGGGTTGTTTTGAGGATAAAATGGAGGAGTGGAGAACTATGTATGCAGCCCTGAGCCCCTTGTGGAAAGGGTGGGGAAAAGACAATGGTGGGATTGGCGCTTTGACTTACTGGGAAAGTTCCCGATGGGCCACAGCCAAGAATAAGCTGCCGTTTGGTCCCTGAAGACCTGGCAGCATCTGAATCCATCCCTGGATTAAAACATTATAATAATAAATCATGCTTCCATGTTGAACACACACACACCCCGCCTAGGGTTGCTGCCTCCAGGTGGGGCCTGGAGAGCTCCCGCAGTCACAACTGATCTCCAGAGTACAGACTGCAGTTCCTCCGCTGAAAAAGGCTGCTTTGGAGAGTACACTCCATGGCAGTGGTGGCGAACCTATGACGCGGGTGCCAGAGGTGGCACTCAGAGCCCTCTCTGTGGGCACGCGTGCCATCGCCCCAGCCAGGCCCAGACCATCATTAAAGTGTTGAATTCTCTGCCAAGTAATTTTAAGTAAATGAAAGCATTTGGGATTGCTTTCCTTACTTTGTTTGGATCATCTTAAGTTAATGTATTAGTTGTTTTTTCTAAAGTAAAACCTCAGTATTCAGGTTAAATTGCCGTGTTGGCACTTTGTGATAAATAAGTGGGTTTTTGGTCGCAGTTTTGGCACTCAGTCTCTAAAAGGTTCGCCATCACTGCTCTATGGCTTTATACCAGGGGTAGCCAAACTTGCTCAGCGTAAGAGCCACATAGAATAAACATCAGATGTTTGAGAGCCACCAGACATGAACAAATATCACACACAGGGTTTTATTGAAAAATATGCAGGTTTGTTTTTTATTAATGCCAAAAATAAAAACAAAAGGGGTAAAAACAGATATTGATA
>NW_015163631.1:199265-218264 GCF_001447785.1 Gekko japonicus
AGGAAGGGCATGCCTCCCCTTCGCTTCCCCAGCTGTCCTCCTGGGAGCTGCGCAATATGTGTGAAAGAGCCGCATGTGGCTCCTGAGCCGCAGTTTGGCCACCCCTGCTTTATACCATGCCGAGCTCCCTCTCTTCCCTAGGCTCCAGCCCAAATCGCCAAGAATTTCCCAACCTACTGAGGTCCCTCCCCTCCCCAAACCCTGGCTTCCCAGGCACACCCCCACAAGGCTCCACCCCCAAATCCCCAGGAATTTCCAAACCCGAAGCTGGCAACCCGACATTTTCACATGCTGTGTATGATATTTTTAATATATAATATGTCCTTAGTGCCTTTACGAAATAAATAAAGGGATTTAAAAAAAACCACCTTCCATTTCCTCCCTAATTTGTAGTTTTCTGGTGTTAGCAAGGCTTATAAGACACATGCTCCCAATTAGTTGCTTCTCTTAATTTAAATGCTTCATAAATTATCTCTTGCGCTGGTGGATTATCACTTCATAATGCGAGTTAGCATTTAAATAAATAGCTGTGATGTAGGAAATTAGAGAGGTTTACGGTCTGAGGTGCTGGCATAATGAAGGAAAAAACCAAGCCAGCTGAACAAGGTTTCACCGGGGGTGGGGGGTGGGGGGGGTGGAAGACGGGTACCGTAAGGCTTTTGCAGGGGGGGGGATGTCAGGTTGCCACGGTGATGGCAAGGAAGGCCCCATGCAAAACCCCCGCATCCTGCACTGAGGAAAAGCCAGACGCTGCAACTGGAATAAATCATGCAAAGCATGTGCAAATATTTGCTTTCACCTTGACTCGCGAACAATCTGCAGGGCTACCAGAGGCTGAACTGGGAAGTCACCGGTTCAAATCTCAGCCAGGCAGCCTTCAGCAAACAGCTCTCCCCCTCTCCCCCCCCCACTGTGCAGAGAATGATACTGGCCTACCTCACAGAGTCACTGTGTGAGTCGCAGATGTCAATAAGGGATCCGTCACTTTGGGCTAAGCTGTCTGTAAATACAAAGTATTCTCACCAAACTGCTCTACAAGAGGGGGAATCTGGCAGCTGGTGGGTGGTGGAGGCTGAAAGTATCCCATGGTTCCAGACTGGAAATTAGGGTTGCCAATTTCCAGGTGTGGCCTGGGGATCCCCAAGAATTACAATTGATTTCTAGGTGACAGAGATCACTCCACCTGGAGAAAATGGCGGTGTTGGAGGTTTGGACTCTATGGCATCATGCCCTGCTGAGGTTCCTCCAAACCCTTCCGCCCCCAGGCTCCACCCCCAAATCTTCAGGTATTTCCCAGGCTCGAGCTGGCAACCCAGATGCTTGTGTTGCTCTCCTCACCAGTTTGGTGTAGTGGTTAAGTGTGCGGACTCTAATCTGGGAGAAGTGGGTTTGATTCCCCCACTCCTCCACTTGCACCTGCTGGTGTGACCTTGGGTCAGTCACAAGCTCTGGCACAGCTGTCCTTGAAAAAGAGCACTTTGTGTCAGAGTTCTCTCAGCCCCACCCACCTCACAGGGTGTCTGTTGTGGGGAGGGGGAGGGAGAGGAGTTTGTAAGCCACTCTGAGAATCCAAGTGAAGGGCGGGGTATAAATCCAATCTCCTCCTCCTCCTCCTCCTCTTCTTCTTCTTCTTCATCATCATCTCCTCCTCTCCTCCTGCCTCCTCTCACAGCAGCCAGTGTTTCCTCTAAGCTGAGTTAGTGTGAGCTAGCTCACAGTTTTTTTAGCCTCCAGCTCACACAGTTTTGTCATCTCTCAGGAAGGATGGCTCCAGAGCAAATTAATTTATGCAGTAGCCACATCACTTGTTCACAACTTTAATGCCAGTAGCTCACAAAGTACAGTTTTTGCTCACAAGATCCCACAGCTTAGAGGGAGCATTGACAGCAGCCACAAACACCACCAAAGCGCCTAGAGGACCCTGCTGCTGCCATACTGGGGTAGTGGTGGTCTGCAGTGTTCCCTCTAAGCTGAGTTAGTGCGAGCTAGGTCACAGTTCTTTAGCCACCGGCTCACACATTTTTGCCTTAGCTCAGGAAGGATGGCTGCAGAGCAAACCGATTTATGCCGCGGCCAGATAGCTCGCTCACAACTTTAATGCCAGTAGCTCACAAAGTAGAATTTTTGCTCACAAGACTCCACAGCTGAGAGGGAGCACTGGTGCTCTGTATTCTTGGTGCTGGTGGGGCAACAGTGGGAGGGCTCAGCTTAGAGGGAACACTGCCTGTAACATGTGAATAGAGCTACTGGGACATGGTGGCGCTGGTGGTGGCACAGGAGGAGGCGACGGGCCAACACACCTACAGCTGGCGTCGCTGGCCAGGTCAGAGCTGTGTGGCCCCTCAGCACGGGCAGCTATACCAAGTCTTGGCTCCATTTGCTCCTGGCTGCTGGCAGTCCTCCAGGAATTCCCCTGAATGTTAGGTGGCCCGTCTGCCCTGAGTCATGGATCCACAGCAACCCATGAGGTTAGGGTTGCCAACTCAGGGTTGATAAATTGCTGGGAATTTGGGGGGTACAGCCTGGGGAGGGCAGGGTTTGGAGAGGGGAGAGACCTCAGCAGGGTGTAATCCCATACAGTCCACCCTCCAAAGCAGCCGTTTACTCCAGGGGAACCGATCTCTGTCATCTAGAGGTCAATCCCAGGAGATCTCCAGGCCTCACCTGGAGGATGAAGTCCAAAAACAACATCCATGATAAAAAATAACGAAGTGTCAATAAAGATAAGTTGCAAAAACATTTACTGAAGTATTTCTGTAGTTCTGTAAGGAATATCCTTCTGTCATCGCTCACACGCTAACAAATACTGCGCAATGTGAACATTCGTTTACTTAAATATTGTTTTATACTGTTTAATGATTGTTTTTATGTTGTTTTAACTGTTGTTATGGCAGTTGCCTCGGTTGTAGCTGCCCTGAGCCTGCTGGGGAGGGCGGGGTATAAATCTAATAAATAAATAAATAAATAAATTCGTTTCGCAATATTTACTTTAATGTGACTACACATTGTGAAGACCTTGGGTCCTGTTATTAGTCAACATGGAATGTTTCCAGCAGGAGTTGATAAGTAGTGTTTGATAAGAATTGGGATCGCTACACGCTCGGATAAAGTAAATACTGCGAAACGAATGTTCACATTGCGCAGTATTTGTTAGCGTGTGAGCGATGACAGAAGGATATTCCTCACAGAACTACAGAAATACTTCAGTAAATGTTTTTGCAACTTATCTTTATTGACTCTTCCTTATTTTTATCACAGATGTTGCTTTTGGAGTTCCACCTCTTCCCGTGATCTCTCATTTTGGTTCTCACCTGGAGGATGGCAAGATTCCATGAAGTTTGGTCCTTGAGTGCATAAAGTGGTTTATGTGACCAGCATATAGGGTTGCCAGCTCCAGGCTGGGAAATACCTGGAGATTTTGCAGGTGGAGTCTGAGGAGGGCAGGGCCATTTCCACAGTGGCCATTTTCTCCAGGTGAACTGATCTCTGTCACCTGGAAATCAGTTGTAATTCCAGATCTCCAGGCAACACATGGAAGGCAACCAACATACAAGACTGCCTTGACCTGGGTAACACCATCAGGCCCTTTCTATTACAATCCTAAACAGAGTTAGATGGAGGTAACTCTGTTTCAGGATGGCGCTGATAGTCTGGCACTGTCCCCTCTTACAGGCAGAGATCTTTCCCAGGCTACCTGGAGTCCTGTAGGCCGAGGGGCCTGGGGTTGCAAAATTGGCATGCAAAATTGTGTGTGTCCATTGAGAAGGAGGAGGAGAGGTTGGATTTATATCCCGCCCTTCACTACCCAAAGGAGTCTCAGAGCGGCTTACAATCTCCTTTCCCTTCCACTCCCCACAACAGACACCCTGGGTGAGGTAGGTGGGGCTGAGAGTGCTCTTTCGAGAACCTCTCATGAGGGAACAACTCTGAGAGAGCTTGTGACTGACCCAAGGTCACACCAGCAGCTGCATTTGGAGGCGTGGGGAATGAAATCTGGTTCTCCCAGATTATAGTCCGCGCTCTTAACCAAACTGGCTCTCAATGACAACCCCCAATGTGACCCCACACATACCTCCTGTCATTCCTAAATTCCACAAGGGAGACAATAATTGTTTTGCCAGGGGCACATATCCTTTTAGTGGAGACCCACATCTGTTGGAAATGCAGAATCTTGTTCCCCAACCCTAGGGTTGCCAGCTCTGGGTTGGGAAACACCTGAAGTTTTGGGGGCTAGAGCCTGGGGTGGGCGGGGTTTGGGGAAGGGAGGAACTTCAGTGGGGTATAATGCTATAGAGACCACCTGTCAAAGTGGCCATTTTCTCCAGCTGAACTGATTTCTGTCACTTGGAGATCATCAGTTATATAATTGGCCCGATTCCGTCGCATCGGAAATCGGGCCTCCAAAGCGGGGGATTCCCCGCCCCCCAGCCCCATTTGGCAACCCTATTGGCAACCGTACCTGATGTTTGCAATCCATTTCCCCCCAGCAACACATCCTTGTCATGCCGACGTTTCCCAGCTGATCCTTGGCGAGCACTGGCACGCACCCACCTCATTACACCTCCGGTAGTTACCGTGACATTCTAATATGTCAAGCTGCTTCTCTGGGAAGTAATGCAACTAATAACTTTTTACTCATGCCTAAGGGCTGGACTTTGGTCCCGGCTGTCATAAAATTTGTGACTCTTTTCAGGCTTAAGAGAATATATCCATGATTTTGACACAGCGAGACCTCTGTTATGCCAGCAAGCGGAGCTGGCGGATGAAAGAACCGAGCAAACTCCTGTGAGGACGTCAGTATTAAACCTTGGGCTAAATTTTAAGTGGTAGCAAATATGCACCAGGTGGTTCATTTCAGGGAGTCAATTAAGAAAAAAAAAATGAATTTAGCATCCCAGTGGTAGGACTACCTGCGCCAATCAATGGATAATTAGTCGGCAGACAAATTGGCCGGTGGGACACCCATTCCAACACCCAAACTCAAGGCTGGCTCCATCACCAGGGCAAAGGCCTAGCACAACAGCGTGGGCCAAACCACATGTGGTTGCTAGGCAACCCTCTGCTACTGCTTTCCTGGGACAGCTCAAAGGAACCATCTCTGGGGCATGAACCATGAATCTTTGGGGCTGAGGCTGGAAGAACAGCCTGGGATTACACACTTAGACTCCAGGCCAAGTAAGAAAGGAACAAAGGTAGGGGTTGTGGTTATTGTTGCCAATCACCAGGTGAGAACTGGAGATCTCCCAGCATTACAAGTGATCCCCAGACTACAGATCCTCTGTAGAAAATGGCAGCTTCGCAGCGTGGACTCTATGGCATTATAATCTGCTTTCCCAGGCCCCACCAGGAATTCGCCATCTTGGAAGCCCTAATTGTAGCTCAAAGGGAGTGTTAAGTATCTTAACAAGTGATTTCAGTTTTATTAGAACCTGACAAACAACAACACGGATACCGGGTATGCATGTTGCTGTAACGCTCTATTTATGGTGCATTTGTAGTGCATTTGTAGTCAGCACAAATGCAAATAGACCCATCCGGCTTAACTGGTGTTACAATTGGTGTCTCCCACCTGGCATGAGAGATGGGCTCTAGCACGCTCTGTGCAACAAGTTTGTCTAACTTCACTTCAATCCGGGGTCGGAAAGCAATCAGGGCCTGCTTGGGCCTTCAGTCTGATGGGCGCCACAGGGGGGTCGAAGTCAAAAGTCACAGGCGGCCCAGTATATTTCCCCAGTGACCGAGTGACCCATCAAAAACTGCCAGGACCCAATTTATTGTGGCAGACCTGATTCACCCCCATCACAGCTATGCCGAGGGCTTCGAACCAGTCTAGACTGAGCAAACTGGCCCTACACCCTTCGGCAACAAGAAGGCTCAGCGTTTCCTTGAACCCCTTGTACCGTACCTCGAATGATGCTGCACCGGCCACCAGAATTCGTCGACCCTGGAAATCCAAGAGATGTACCTGGCTGGGTGCCAAGCGGTGACGGCTCCTCTTTGGAAGCAGGCAATGCGGCGTTTCTGTGGAGATGACGGTCAGCGCTGACCCGGAGTCGACCTCCATCGCGCATGGCTCCCCGTCCAGTAGTACAGTAACATGGATCTTCCTCCTGGTCCGCGTCCCAGTGTTCATGACAGTCGTAGGACAGGAACAGCAGGTCGTCTTGTGACAGTCCGCTGGCCTTGCTGTACTAGCGCCCTGTACCCTGTGGTTCTGTCGCGGAGAAGACAGTGGTGATTTCTTCTTACTAGCAGCGCGGCACACCCTGGCCAAGTGCCCACACTTATCACAGGTCCTGCATTTGACATCATGGGCCCAGCAGCGGTCTCGGTCGTGGTCGCCCCCCACACCCTGCACAGGCTCGCCTCGGCGTTGCTTTCTCCGCACTGCACTTGGATCTAGCAAATCAGGTCTTGTGGACTTCATCGTCCTCACCTTCGGACTCACCCGCAGACTCGTGTTGCACCGACTTTTCCGGTCGTTGGCTGGGTGGGAGATTGCCATACTTCCCTTGTTGACCTTTCTGTGGCTTCCACGTATGCTGTGGTGTATGACAACTCCGATTTTGCAAACAGCCATTGTTGTAACTTCTCGTTCCGCAGGCCGCACACCAACCGATCGAGCAACGCTGCCTCTATGTCGTGGAAGTTGCAGGTCCTAGCTGCCTTCCGTAGCACTGTGACATAATCAGCGATCGATTCGCCCGCCCCTTGGTTGCCCTTGTAGAAAGCCTGTCGGCAGGTGACCTATGAGGGCTTGGGGGAGAAGTGATTTTTTAACTTGTCCTTGATATCTGTCAAGGAGACTGTCAGGATATCTGCAGGTGCCACCAAGGACCGGGCCACGTTGAACATGGTCCTTCCACACGAACTGAGGAGCGTTGCTGTCTCTGTGGCTTCTTCCTCTTTTTGGTTGGTGCACAGATAGAACTCAAACCTGGTGATGTATAAGTCCCAGTCTTCTAGCTCTGGCTCGAATGCCTCAAATTTAGTGCTGGCTGCCATCCTCCAGGCCGGCGTAGGCTGTGGGTTGGCAGGGTGTTGATTGTCTTCTTCCGGTGCCCCAGACGGCTTGGGTTCGTCTGCCGTGGTGGCATTGGTTCAGCGGGGCTGCCTACCCGCCTAGAATCCCATCCTCATCGCCAGTGTTAAGTATGAGATTTCAGTCAGCTCTTAACAAGTGACTTCAGCTTTATTAGAACCTGACAAACAACAACAACAAACAGAGCAGGGAGCTCTCTTTTAAACTTTCCGGGCTTGTATAACCACGCCCCCTCGTGCGTTAATAACCAATCATAACTCTCGCATAAAGGCCAATGATTGTTGTTCCCTCCACAACCTTTCCTAGGCTCTGATTGGTCTACTGCACAAAGTAGCCTATCAGAACGTGCATGTTACGATACCAGCCCTCCGGGAGTCCTGGTTGTAACTCAGACATTACTGTATGTATGCATATACATAACAGGGAGAATATCTGCTTGGCATATGGAATGTCCCAGGTTCAGTCCCTGGCAGCAACTCCAGTTAAAAAGAATCTGGAAGTGGGGCGTGATGTGAAAGGCCTCTGCCTGAGAGCCCCGATGGTAGCTGGCTGCCCGTCAGAATGGACAGGACTGATCTTGACCATGTACAAAGGTATATTGATCTGGTCTCTCTGGCTGCTAGTTGGTGTGAATGAAGGACGAGGCCAAATTTCAGAAATTCAGTTTGAATATCCCCGTTTTAATTTTGTTTCTCCCTTGTGATAAACAAACCTGCGAATCTTTATTTTTGATGAGTGTTGCTTTTCTTCACACTGCATTTTTTCCACCTAAAGGAATGTGTTTTTCAATGTTGTTTTCCATCCATTGTACAAAAATGGCAATTACAACGGCACGTACTTTAAGATGGCATAACAATAAACAAAAGGGTATTTTTAAATTTTTTGATATTTATACCCTGGTTTCCCATTTCTTCCCAGTGAAGACCCAGTGCAGCTTACAACATTATTCTCTTCTCTTTGGTTTTATTCTCACAAGCACCCTGTAAAGTTAAGCTGAGAGAGTGAATGGCCCAAGTAAACTTCCAAGTAAACCCAGTAAACTTCCATGTGGGGCTGCCAGGTCGCTCCTGCTATGATGAGAGACCTCCTGCTGACGGCCTGGGTTGTTGATCGGTGAGGGAAAAACACAAGGGATTTTGATGCTACAACATCACTTCCGACACCTCCTTGGAAATGACATAATCACATTAGCATGATGCTATAAGATTCCTCAAGAACTTTATGGTAAATCCATAGTGTTGGGGGGGGGAGGAATCCTAGAATATTGCACCAATGCAACGATGTCACTTCTGGGGGTCACCAGAAGTGATATCATAGCAATGTTGTTGTTGTTGTTCAGTCGAGTCCGACTCTTCGCGGCCCCATGGACCACATCACGCCAGGCCCTCCTGTCTTCCCTCGTGCTCCGGAGTTTGCTTAATTTCATGTTCGTTGCCTCGATAACACTGTCTAACCATCTCATCCTTTGCCGTCCCCTTCTTCTTTGACCTTCAGTCTTTCCCAGCATCAGGGTCTTCTCCAGTGAGGGCTCCCTTCTCATTTGGGGGCCAAAGTATTTGAGCTTCGGCTTCAGTCTCTGGCCTTCCAGGGTACAGTCAGGGTTGATTTTTTTTTTAGGATTGACTGATTTGATCTCCTTGCAGTCCAAGGGACTCTCAAGAGTCTTCTCCAGCACCATAATTCAAAAGAATCTATTCTTCGGCAAGGTAACCCCGCCTATTTACATGTCCTTGCCCTGTCCACCTCTCAGTAGTTCAGTCTTGGGTCTCTCAAGTCCTCATGTAACATTCTGACCTCTACACCACACGGGCTGTCCAATAACATAACTAGTAATCAGGCAAGCCAAAATCAATGGCACCCTCCTGCAGACATGCCAAGCCTGATATAAATTTTAGGAGCCTGGCATTCTCCCCTGACATGGTCAACAGAGCAGGGCCTTCTGACAGCTGGCTCCCGGCCAAGCCTCATTTATCTCTGTAGAGTGGGAAGCACCATGCAGAGTCCAAGCAAGGATCTGTGGAGCCCAGTCTTCATACAGCAGCCTTTAGAAGGGGCTATTTTAACCTCACCGTCTCCTTCAGGGAGACGCACCCTTTAAAACAGCAAATTTCATATCTGGTGCCTTCTCTTCCTCTTCCAGCTAATCTTCCTAATAATATTTCCTGCAGGTTTTTTTTTTAAATTTTAATATCCCTTGTTCTTGTAAAGGGATTGAAAGTGAGGCACATTTTAAGTCTGCATTTTAATAAGTCAATATGAAAGCTCAAAATTATTTAAAGCTTCTTAAATAGGATTACACTTGAGTTCTTGTGGGAATTCTGGGGTACACTCTACTCATGGCAGTCCCTTCTTTGGTAGTTTTATTATTCTGTTAGCAGAATGATACAGCCAGGACTGGAAAGTGCTACTTTATGCATGTCTGTGAGCCTGCACAGGAGTTCCAGAAGCAATTTGCTGTGCGTCATGGAGGGCATGCGTTGTTCCAGCCCCCACTCCTACCCCGCCCTAGGGAAGACGGAACCAGTCGCACAAGTCTTTAGAACCTGACTTTTCTTCCTTTGCGTAAAGAGCAAAACATACAGTCCTTCCATCCTGCAAACAGGGTAGGCTTGCCTTCATGTATCTCCTAGGCTGCAGTCACACGTAACAGAAGCCACACAAGTGCGACGGAAAACAGGCGGAGTTTCCGGGCGCGATCTCACCAGCACATCTGGGAAGCGTAGCACTCCCGTGGCTCAACCGAGGCTTCCAGCCGAAACTGCGTGGCAAAAAACTAGTACCTTGGAGGTACTAGTTTCCGGAAACTGCGGGGCAAGGGCGGGCGTCTGATCGCGTTTCCGGTGGCATTCGGCGCCCGCCCATGTCCCCTTGCAAATAAGGTGTGTTTTTTTTGTCCAAGTCTCTGTGGATGCGCATGCGCACCCAACAGAGCATGCGCATTTGTCATGTACACAAAAATAAAAAACAGTTTGCCGCGGAGTGCGCTTCTTCGTTGCGCGCCGGCTTGTCCTGTGATCGGCACCTCTCCCTTGCCATGGAACCTCCACGGTACCTCCTCAGGACCTCCACAGGAGGTCTGATCGCGTAACTGCGCAGTAGTTTGCCCCAGGGCAAACAGCCACGCTTCTCCTCTGCAGTTTCCTGCCCGTGTGACCGGGGCCCTAGATACTTTATGCACGCACATCAGTTCTTCTCCAACAGCACGGGATCATCCAGCAGTGAGGTCAGCCACTCAGTCAGTTAATGGCCTAAGCACTGCCAAAGGACTAGGTGTCTCTGCTGTCAGATTCATTCTACCCCCAAGCGGCCCGCTAAGAGTCTGGGCTTCCAGCTTGATCAGCTAATCTAGCAGCACCTAGTGGGACACCGGACCAGAGGCAGGTCCCCGACCCAGAGCCTGAGGGAGCTTCAGTGGGGGCTTAACTCCTGAGCTGCCAGAAGGAGCCATTTCAGGAAGAAAGCCCAGTTTCTTAAACAAGTAAGTAGCTGCAGTTGGTCAAAAGAGGAGGCCTAATTCCTCCTATGCAGACTTGCCTTCTGGTTGAAGGCGTCTTGTTGCTGCCAGCTCCAGAGTTGGCATAAAGAGGCTTTCAGCATGCCTCAGATAACAAGTGACACGGACGTTTGAAATGGCACTAGATTGTGTCTGTCTAGCTCAAGCTGACTTCTCTGACAGGTGACAGCTCTAGGGTTGCCAGCTGGCCTGGAGGGGGAATGTCTTGTCCCTTTAACAAAGGTTTCATGGGTGTATGTTGTTAACTTTATGGCTTGAGCTGCCCCTTTCCACACATTAAGTCTCTGTTAAATAAATAGGACATTTTTCTTCAGGCCTGTTAGCAACCTGATGTAGCTCTCTAGGAGGAAGAGAGGAGTCTATCCCAGCACCTTTAACTGGAGAGAACCCAGACTGAGTCCAACAACATTCTCCGTGCACAGTAAGGCTGCCAGCTCCAGCTCTGGAAATGCCTGGAGATTTTGGAGTAATACAGGGCTGCCATTCTCCAGGTGCCGGCTGGAGATCTTCTGGAATTACAACTGGTCTCCAGGTCACAGAGATCAGTTCTGTTATGTATTGGTATACATATATCTGTGCTTGAGTTCCAACCCCTATCTAAGCCAGGGTACTAGAAAGGTTCTGGAGGGAGATACATTCATTGGTTGTTATGTTAGTGTTCTGATTGGTTCTTGACTCTTAAGAGGGCGTGGTTATACTAGCCCGGGTAGTTTAAAAGAGAGCCTGTTGCTCTCCTGTTTGTGTTCTGTCTTGTCTAATAAAGCTGAATCACTTGTTCGTGACCTGCCTGAAGTCTTGTACTTAACAAGTTCCCTCCAAGAAAATGGCTGCTCTGGAAGGTGGACTCTGTGGCATTATACCCCATTGAGGTCCCTGCCCTTCCCAGTCACTACCCCCAAAATCTCCAGGTATTTCCTAACCTGGAACTGGCAATCCTAGAGCGGTGCTGATGGAGGGCAGAGCTTAGAGAGGGCGGGGAGCTCAGTGGAATTCCCCCCCCCCAAGATTTTTAAAAAATTTATAAACAACAAACATAACACAAACAAACATACATACATAAATGAGGGGTTACTGTTACATTATTAAATTGTCCGTTTAAATACCTCATACAATATTTAGTTATTTTACAATATTCAGTTATTTCTATGTTCCACCTCATATTTTTGCATAAAACTGAAGATATAGTTTTTATTCTTCTAAGTTGGTTGGATGTCAATATATTTTATTTGTTGTAATCTTCAATCCATCTGTAAAATCTTAACCATGTATTTTCAAAGCTTGCTTCAGTTTGTCCTCTCAGTAAAGTTAATTTATCCATTTCTGCAGTCTCAAGCAATTTATTTACAATTTCTTCTCTAGATGGTACCTCATCTCTTCTCCAATATTTAGCATACAATATTCTTGCTGTTGTCACTACATGTATAATAAGATAGGAATCTTGCTTTTTACAATTTTTTGGTATTCAATAAGAACAATTCTGGTACATAAGGTATAGTACTGTTTAACATTTTTTGTAATATTTTGTGAATCCAAGACCAATATTTTTTAACTCTGTCACACGTCCGCCATATATGAAAGAACCAACATCTTTTTTATATATTTCCAACAATCATTTGATAAGTTAGTATAAAACTCTGATCATTTATCTGGAGTGATATACCATCTATAAAACATTTTATAAATATTTTCTTTGTATGAAGTTGCTTTAGTAATCTTTACATGACCTAAGTTTTGTGCCCATTTAACCATGGAATTTTTAACTACTTAATCTTGTGTCTTATTTTCTAACATTAATGCATACAATTTCTTAATCAATTTCTCATCAGTATACATCAATATCTTATCTATTTCTTTTATTTTTGTATGAAAACCTGTTAGCTTATCCTTGTAACATATCTTGATTCTAATTATACTCTTTCTCACCAAGTTAGGTTGGATTCTTGTTTTTTAATGTTTTCTATTGGTTTTAGTTCGTTTTTGTTGTCCAACAAATCTTCATATCTTATTAATGCATTTAAAAAAAAAAAAATTTGGATTTGTGAAAGCTTCGAGTGGTGAAACCCATTTTGGTATCTTGGTATGAAAAAAGTCTTTTATCTTCTTCCCATACCTTCCTAATGAGGTGTTGCTTAAAGTATTTGTGAGTATCCACTCTTCCATACCATATAAACTCGTGCCAACCTAGTAAAAGTTCATGGCCCGCTAACATTAATAGTCTTATATTTTCTAGACTCTCTGGAGCATATCTTTTAAAATTGCTCTTTCCATACAGCAAGTCGAAAGGAAGTCATCGGTCCGTTGCTGGAAAGGTTCCCAGGAAGAGCAAACAAAACTAAATTAGAATATCTGTTGTTGGATAGGAATCACCATACATCAAGACAGGTGGCTAGGTTCTGCGCCCAGGTATATAAAGAATGCAAAAAGCGAGGCAAATAGACCATATCTCTAGTTTTATCAAAAATTGTTTTAAACTGACTTTTTAAATGGTTTAAAAGGTCTGAACTGTAGTTCTACTTTTTCCTTTATATTTTATATAATTTAGAAGCTTTTATTTTACTAAGGTTTTTACTGGCTCATAACCAGCTATGATAGTAGAGCTTAAATTCAGCTTCCATAAATGAACTCTTGATCATTTTTCACATACATAAAGAAATATATTATGCTTAAAGTCAGCATCCTTAAAATAATTATTTATTAAGATAAAAAAATAAGAAGCTTTCCTTCAGCTATTTCTAACTATAAAAGGCTTAAACCTTTGTTTAATGATAGCATAAAATACTAGACAGTTCTTTATAACGTTATTAACTTTGGTACTTTCTTTTATAAACAAAGTAATTCTAGTTTTCTATTTTGTCAATTATAACTTTAACCTTCAGCATTATTAAGTTTATAATATTAGTTCTTTAGCTGTTACAATATAAAATAAAAGGTGCAAGGATTTTCAGTATTAAATTCAAAGAAAATAAGCTTTACCATCAGCCTTATTAAGTTTCATAGCATATATACCAATATCAAACTTCATTATAAAAACAAATATAAATATGAAAAAGTTACTTAATGATATTCAATAAGCATTATCATTTCCATATAATCAGACATGTTGAGCTTAACTTCAGCAACCTTAAATTAAGTATTTATATAAATAAAAATAAAGATAAAAAGCTTGCCTTTAGTTATATCCAACTATATAAGGCTTGATCCTTTGTTCAATATTAACATGAAATACAAAACCATCCTTTATACCAGTATTAAACCTTGATAATTCCTTTTAAAATCAAAATAGTTCGAACATTAAGTTTATAAAATTATAACTTCAACATCATAAGATAAGAACTCTTCTTTAACTTTCATTAATTTAACTGTATTGCAGATTTTAACAGTCTTCATCTTAAACTCAGGAATATAGCTTTACTTTCAGCTTTAAATAACTTTATAATTAATTTTTTTTTAATATATATATATTAAAGAATAAACTATGCTTTAGCTTCAGCTAAAAGAGTCTTTTGTCATTAACGTTCAAAATATTACCAAAATAGGTAATAAACATATATAGAGACGTTTGGAATCATATACTTATCACTCCACAATTTAAGTTCAGGTTTTTGGTGCGTCATCTCCCGTTGTCGGCCATTTTAGTCCCAGTTCAGCCAGCATTTCTCTCCCTGATGTCTCATCAGAAGCTTGGTATAAAGTGCCGTTTCGGTAGACTTGTATCTGGGATGATGCACTCCATCTAAAGCGGATCTTTGCAGCAAAAAGTGTAGACGCAACAGCTTTGAGGTTCCTCCGTTTTTCCAAAGTTTCTGCGGATAGATCTGGGAGAACTTGTACCTTTTTTCCTTTGTATTTCAATGAGCCGTGGATTCTGGCTTCCTTTAATATTTTGTCTCGTGATCTTGGGTGCAAGAATTGAGCCATTATGTCCCGAGGTCGACCTTTTCTAGCTGATGCCAGTGGACCTAACCGGTATGCCTTTGTAATAACCGGTGCAACACCTTCTTCCAAGTCCAGGGCTGAGGCAAGCCATGTTGATATGAAGCTTGGGAGGTTTGTTCCTTCTTCTTCGCCTTCCTCTACCCCTCTAAACTTCAGATTGTACTGGCGCCAGCGGTTTTCCAATGTTGTCAGTCTGATATTTGTTAATTTTTCTGATGCTTTTAAAGCTTTCACTTCTTCCTGTAGAGTTAGTACAGCTTCAGCCGTTGTCTCTGCTATCCGTGCTGTGTCTTGTAGGTCTGTAGTTAATTCCGATAAGTGTGTTTGCATAGGTTTCATCAGGTCAGTGACCATTGAAGACAGAGACTTTAAGAGATCTTCTTTTAGTTCTTGTAAGTCCTTTTTATTTAGTGGGTTCATGGCGTCAGAGCTATTTTGTGAGTCGTTCTTTTCTCCGGTCGCCATTTTGTCTTCTGACTCTGTAGCGTGTTTGCGATTTGGTGGAGAAGAGTTTTGCTGAAAAAAGGTCTGCACCGACGAAGTTTGAGTTGTTTTCTGAGTTGGCTTTGTTTTAGCCTGCTTTCCCATCTCTTTTCTTCAATATTTCGCACGTGTGAGCAGTTTTATTTCGGTATGAGGAGAGGAGGTTGAAGGAGCCGTTTTAAGACGCGTCCGCCATTGCTCGCGTCGCTCCGCCCCCCCTGGTTCCTTTTTGTATCTCAATGTTTGTTGATAAATCTCCATTAACAAGAACCCTTGCTTGTTGTTTGGTATAGATTGCTCCAACCATTGTGTAAAATTCTTTGCCACATTGTGAGTTTAATAGTTGTTCCAATATGAAGTTCCAGCTGACATTATCAAATGCTTTTTCGGCATCTAGGAATATTAAGGCAATCTGTTTCTCCGGGCAGACTTAAAATATTCTATTTCATTTAGTATAGTTCTTACATTGTTTCTGAGTTGTCTTTTTGGAAGAAAGCTTGCAGCTTATTAACATTTATTGAAATTATCTTTATTTTTCTTCTATCCATCTTGTGATTGTGTTTTGGTATCGTCTTTGCTCTTCTTTTGAAGTCTGGTAACTATTTAGGATGCTATAATCTTTACCACTTTTCTGGTTGCTGAAGTTTTCCTGGTCCTTCTTTTTTGTAGTTTCCTGTCTCTCCTCTTCAG
The DNA here is from genome assembly GCF_001447785.1 of Gekko japonicus. NCBI lineage: Eukaryota > Metazoa > Chordata > Lepidosauria > Squamata > Gekkonidae > Gekko > Gekko japonicus. Next base: position 214,931 of record NW_015163631.1, read on the forward strand.
CTTTCAGGTCTTCTCCATGGGTTTTGATGAAATCTTCTGCCTTGAAAGTTGAGTTAATTCTGTATCTTTTCCCCTTATAAGTGAAAAGTACACCTTCTGGAAGCAGCCATCTATATGAAATTCCATTTCTTCTCAGGACGATTGTAAGATGCATATATTCTTTTCTTTTCTCTCTCACTCTCCATGGGATTTCTTTTACGATCTTTATTTCTGTGTCTTCTATTTGTAAAGATGTTTCATTTGCTGCATTAAGTATTTCATCTCTTACGAAATTTTACATGTACTTCTCTGGGAAGTTTATTTCTTTTTGCATATGCTGAATTCATTCTGTAGGCAATGTCAACCTCATTATGTACTTCATCAATATCTTCGGTATCCATATACTTTGCCAAACTATGTGCTATTAAAGTTTTTGTATCTTCATCATTTTCCTCTGGAATATTTTGAAATCTTAATATATAAGCTGCTTTATCAAGCTCTAGTTTTATAAGGGTTTCCTCCATAGATCTCTGTTTGGATTTTAATGTCTCAAGTTTGTTGTCTGCTTCTTCTGATTTATTTTCCAGCTTACTTGTTGTTTTATTCAAGGCAGAAATGTCTTGTCTGTCTTCCTTCAATTGTTTCTGCACTTCTTCAATCTGGGATGTCATTTGCTGTACCAATGTGTCTATTTTATCTTGAATAGAGTCCACAGTTGTTTCAACTGCTGTTGTAACTGCTCCTGTTACAGTCTCCTGAATTAACAATTGTAGGTCTTTCAATGAAACTTGTGCTAAATTGGCAGTTACTGATTTAACTGCACCTGGATATGGAGCACCTGGTACCTTTTTTTTGGTCTATCTGTACCAGCCATTTTTAAATATTATATTAAAAACAAAGAATCTCTCAAGGTCTTTTTCAGTGAAACCTTTACAATCACCCCACTTTCTATGTTTACAAAACAATTATTATTATAGTCACATTAAACACTAAAACACTCCCACCAAAAACAATCTTATTAGTTTACAGTACACTCAGAACAGGGTATGTTTTAATACTTTCAACAAACAAAGGCACAGTATATTATGAAAAGGTGACACATGAAAATTGAGAGTGAGTTCCTAATAGTTTATTAAGTCTTTCTTCTTTTAAACAAAAATTAATACTTTGATTTAATTTGTAATCCAAGTGTAGAATATAGTTAGTTATAATCCACTAACGAGTCTTCTTTTTTTTCCACTAATGAGTCTTCTTATGATTCCAAATGTCTTAATTATAATTCCAAAGGGAGGTAAACTGTAATAGATCCATCAATTCTTCACTACCATTTTGTGGATTACAATATTATACTGTGGATTACAAAACATTGGGAAAAATAGCCATATTTGGTTCAGATTTTTCTTTTTATTGATCTATTACAGTTTTATTCTCAGACATCAACCATATCTTCTAAGCCCAGGAAAATTATTTAAAAAGCTCGTTTCATTCCTCTTCCTAGCCATTTAAAAAAAAAAAAAAAGGAGGGAGGGAGAAAGATTCTTCACCCCTCCATTCCCTTGTCTTTTTGAACAGTTTAAAGGGCTTAGTCAGTAAAGGGTTTTCTGATGTTGTTGCATTTACACAGGGCTTTTTTGGTAGCCCAGCTTTTTTGGTAGCCCAGCAGGAACTCATTAGCATAATAGGCAACACCCCTGACAATGCAGCGCATTAGCATATTCAGCCACACCCCATGCCTTTCCTTGGTTTGCCTGGGCACCCTGTGGCTGCGGGGAGCCCGGACAAGCCGACCCTTGGACAGGTCAGGGAAGGCACGGGGAGGCATTTAAATGCCTCCCCGATCCTTCCAGGGCCCCCCTGGGCCCCCACCTCAAGAGTCACCAGGGGGGGTCACTCTCCAGGCCTTCCCTCTGTAGCCACACACACAGAGGTTTTGGCTGTAGTGGGCGTGGCCAACTCTGAAGACAGCCGGAACTCCGTTCCTGTGCGTTCCTGCCCAAAAATAGCCCTGCATTTACAAGTACTCATGTTGTTGTTGTTCTTAGTTGTTTGAATGAGATCTTCTGCTTCCCCCCTCGTCCGGGAGTCACGGCTTCGCATCCATGGCTGCCATGGATGCTTTCAAAGCAGATCTCACTTCAGGACAATATTGAACTACTATCCACTTGCCGCCGCTTGTGGGGAGTCCGGATCAAGTCCCTTGCTTGAGCCCCTCTCCGGGGAGCTCAATAGAGTTCAGGAGACCCCAAACTCCTCTAAAGAATCTGCCGATACAGTGGCTTCTCGGGAGCAAGTCCCGGAGCCGACTGTCCCCACCGCAACAAAACCGGAAGTCAGCTCAGTGGAATCTCATGCAATCGCCTACGCTCCAAAATTGCTCCACAGGAACTGATCTCGCCATTCTGAGCATCAAGTGTTATTCTGGGAGAATTCCAGGCCCCAACTGAAGGTTGGCAACCATAACCTAGTGCTCTGCCCAATGAAATTTCCTCTAACAAAAGTGTGGGGTGGGTAGCTGTGTTGGTCTTAAGCAGCAGCTTGAATCCAGTGGCACTTTTACATTCTGAAGTGTGCGTACACACAAAAGCTTATACCCAGAATAAAACTTTGTTGGTCTTAAAAGTACCACCGGGCTGAAACTTTGTTCTAACAAAACAGTGTTACTTAGAACAGGAGGGCATTACTCACTCCCCTCATACACACACACACACACACACACACACAAGATCTCAGGTATTTCTCAGTAGCTCACTATTTTCTAGACACAGAGCAACCATTGTTATAAACAATGCGATGCACCTTTGTAACACATGGGCACATGAAGCTGCCTTATACTGAATCAGACCTTGAGGTCCATCAAGGTCAGTTATGTCTACTCAGACTGGCATCCGCTCTCCAGGGTCTCAGGCAGAGGTCTTTCACGTCACCTACCATCTGATCCTTTAAGCTGGAGAGGCCAAGGATTGAACCTGGGACCTTTTCTATGCCGAGCAAATGCTCTACCAATGGGCTATGGCCCCTCCACCAAGTCTGCCTTATCCCGATTCTGACTATTGGTCTATCAAGGTCAGTCTAAGCCTGGCAGTGGCTTTCCAGGGTTTCAGGAGGTCTTTCACATCCCCTGCTACCTGATCCTTAACTGGACATGATGGGGATTGAACTTGGGACCTTCTCTGTGCCAAGCAGGTGCTCTACCACTAAGCCACAGCTCCTTGTACAAGGAATGCAGACCAGAACCACCAATCCCTTTGCTTCTGGAAGGAAAAGGGGTGGGGCAACTGTTTGACCTGCATCTGAGTCTTTTAGGGTTACCCAGGACTCTTTTTGTAGCAAGAACTCCTTTGCCTATTAGGCGACA
>NW_015163631.1:218986-228943 GCF_001447785.1 Gekko japonicus
GGGGGCCCGAGGTTGAGACCGAAGGATTTACTCGACGCAACCTTTGATGGAAACCCGGAAGATCTAGCATATTTCACGGTCCGCGTTCAGAAATTTGTAACTCAGAGCGGCCACCTGTTCCCCGATGACAGCGGCAGAATCGATGTGATTGCTGCACGGCTGAGAGGAGCGGCGGCGACTTGGTATGTGAGGTTACATTCAAACCGATGCCCGGAACTGTTTAACCTTAGGGCATTTATGTGGGCACTCCGAGCCCGCTTTGAAGATGTTAACGCGAGCCAAAAGGCGAAGGGTTTCCTGCGCACCTTCAAACAAGGTAAACGTTCTGTTCGGGAGTACACTACAGAGTTCCATAATCAGGCGGCCAAACTGAGAGACTGCCCAGATCACATTTTGGCTGAAATGTATCACCTGGGACTCAACCCGGACATACGCGAGACAGTCCTACGCTCAGTGGATCCCATCTCACTCATGGCTTGGGTCAGTTGTGTCTACTCAGACTGGCATCCGCTCTCCAGGGTCTCAGGCAGAGGTCTTTCACGTCACCTACCATCTGATCCTTTAAGCTGGAGAGGCCAAGGATTGAACCCGGGACCTTTTCTATGCCGAGCAAATGCTCTACCAATGGGCTATGGCCCCTCCACCAAGTCTGCCTTATCCGATTCTGACCATTGGTCTATCAAGGTCAGTCTAAGCCTGGCAGTGGCTTTCCAGGGTTTCAGGAGGTCTTTCACATCCCCTGCTACCTGATCCTTAACTGGACATGATGGGGATTGAACTTGGGACCTTCTCTGTGCCAAGCAGGTGCTCTACCACTAAGCCACAGCTCCTTGTACAAGGAATGCAGACCAAAACCACCAATCCCTTTGCTTCTGGAAGGAAAAGGGGTGGGGCAACTGTTTGACCTGCATCTGAGTCTTTTAGGGTTACCCAGGACTCTTTTTGTAGCAAGAACTCCTTTGCCTATTAGGCGACATGCCCCTAATGTAGCCAATCCTCCAAGAGCTTACAGGGCTCTTCTTACAGGGGCTACTGTAAGCTCTTGGAGGATTGGCTTGGAGGATTGGGGTGTGTCACCTAAGATGCAAAGGAGTTCCTGCTTACAAAAAGAGCCCCCGTTTACCAACCCCAAGGTGGAGCCTGGAGTTCTCCCAGAATTATAACTGATCTTCCATACTACACATATGAGTTCACCTGGAGAGAATAACATCTGTGGGGAATGGCCCCTCTGGCATCCCATCCCATCCCTGCTGAGGTCTCCCCCCATCCCGAAACCCTGCCCTTTCCAGACTCTACCCCCAAATCTCCAGAAACTCCCCAACCTGGAGTTGAAACCCTATTTGTTACTTTTCCAGACGTAGACTTCCGCTCAAAGCGGCTCACAGTTGCATCTCAAACAGGACACTGAACCTTGCTGAGAATCTCACCGAAGGCTGCCATCAGGCCTGGAGAGGAAAAAGTGTCCTGTTCATTTAACAGTGGCGATTGTAGCTTCTGAAGGCAGGGAGGTCAATTGCCCGGTAAATAACATCCCATGAAGCCTTTGTTAAAGGGACGGGGTTCCTCCCCCCCTCTTTCAGGCAGTTGGTAACCTTGATTTCTCACTGCACGGCCTTGGTGCTGAAATCAGAGACATTAGGACGAGTGCGCAACCCAGCTCAGTTTTCATCCAAGCCCAGCCAAGCTATGCAAAGTTATCTCCAGTTAAGAACACCCTGTTTTCAAAAGTGGCAACTAGTAAAAGGCCCCACCACCACCACCACTCTGGGCTTTAGTGTTTTCCATCTCCCTGGCCCTTTAAAACCCAAATGCTAAGGGTTCATTTGCATTTAGATCTCTTTGGCTCCTTCTTCTCATCTGAAGACAAATCCTCACAAAGGCTGCTTAATTAGACCAAATTAGATTTCCACCCAGTAGCTTGTCATTCATTAGAAAAACCCGCTGTTCTTTTTTTTTTTCCCTCCCCCCCCCTCCAACACTTTTTAGTAATTACAGCCTGGCCTAGACCAGCCGAAGTGTTCACTTCACTTTCAAGAGGCTGGCTCAGCTATGCCTAGTTTTCTGCAGACAAGAGGGGGGAAATTCATCCCCCCCCCAAGAAGTCTTCCCACTTTAAGAATAGTCTAAAGCATTTGTGGCCATAATAGCCCGCTATCTTTCCTAAGCCCTTCGCAATTACATCTGTGATCCTTAAGTCACGTCTGTCTGTAACTGATCTGCTGCACCCAGTAAAACAGTAAAACTACTCTGGAGTAAGCGCTTTGAGGAATTTCGCTTCATTACAATAGCAGATTTTGGGGTAATTTGATGGTCCCCGAAGCTACGTTCAAACAATTTTCTTCTGACACCGTAAAATGCAGGCGATTGATTGTTCTCCATAGTTCTGTAAGCTGTCTGGATCCCAGAAAAATCTCCCATCTGATGTTTTTCTCCCATGCTTTTGTTCTTCTAATCAATCATTCTCGGTAATATGACGTCAGGCGTGGCTCAGTTGGGATCGGAGGTAGGCCAAGAAAAGTGCAGAAAAGGGCAACCAAAATGATCAAGAGGTTTGAACACCTTTCCTACAAAGGTTGTAGACACTGAGGTATTTTCATTTAAAGGGCTTTTTAGAGGTTTATAAGATTCGGGCCCCGGTCACACAGGCCGGAAAATGCGGGGGGGGGAACGCGGCTGTTTGCCCCGGAGCAAAATAATGCGTGGCTGCCCGATCACACGTCCCGTCGAGGTCCCATGGTTAGGGCGTGAGGTGCCGATCACACAGCTATCCTGCAGCGCGGCAAAGAAGCGGCGCGGCGCGATCACACCAGCAATCGGGAGGCGCCGCTTCCGTGGTAAACGGGAATTTTTTTCTCACCAAAAGGTGAGCATGCGCATGATCGTTTGTGCGCATCCTGTGCAGACATTAAAAAAAAAAACTAACCGGTTTCTGACGGGACTAGGACGGGACGCGATCAGACGCCCGCCCTTGCCCCGCGTTTTCCGGAAACTAGTACATCGTTAAGTACTAGTTTTTTACTCTGTATCTTCGGCACAAAGCCACGGGTTAGCCATGGGTGCACTACACTTCCCAGATGTTGCGGTGTGATCGCACCCGGAAAATCCGCCTCTCATCCGTATCTTTAGCACGGCTCTGTGTGAACGGGGCCGCTGATACTCTAATCTGGATGGCCCAGGCTAGCTTGATCTCAATCAGATCTCAGAAGCTGAGCACAGTGGGCCCTTGGATGGGAGCGGGAGGTCATTCCGTAGAAAAAGAGGTGCAGGAGCTCCCTAGCATAACTCATTAGCATGACTCATTTGCATATGCCACACCCCCTGACCAATGTTCCCTCTAAGCAGTGGAATCTTGTGAGCAAAAATTCTACTTTGTGAGCTACTGGCATTAAAGCTGTGAGTGTGCAATTTGGCTACTGCATAAATTAATTTGCTCTGGAGCCCTCCTTCCTGAGCTGAGACGAAAATGTGTGAGCCAGAAGCTAAAAAACTGAGCTAGCTCACACTAACTCAGCTTAGAGGGAACATTGAGCCCTGACGTCACCGGAAGTGTGTCAGAAGGCAACACCCACCACCACTAAGGCTCCACTGGACTGTTTTGGATTGCTAGCTATTTGTTGGAGTTTCAAGTTCAGTCATTACAGAGTTAAATGTTGTTTGTTAGGAAACAGGATGTTACGTTACATAATGTATTCTAGGGCAGGAAAGTTTGTGGGAGTTGCTTATCCTAATGAAGTGAACTGTAACCTTTGTATTGGTCAACTAACAACTTGTTTGAGGAAATGCTTTGATCTAACATTCATGTATTCACAAGGTTTATGGCTCTTTGTGTGAAGCAGAGAGGAAGCACTCCTCTAGAAGCCAAGACAGTTAGAAAGATGTAGCTGTTAGCATAGTAGTACTGAGTAACTGCAAATATGTAACCTTTTATTTTATTTCTTTTATCCAAAGTACCTTACCCATGTTTTATTTTGTTTTGTAGTAAAGATATTTTTCTTTTACTAATGTGGCTCTTCACTATTGGGGTGGGGGGGAACGTGCAGATCTGTCCTCACAGAGGAGGGAGAGCTTGTACCTGAATAAAACCTGATCTTAAAGGTGCCACTTTAGGTGTTTTGGGCCAGGGGGCCAGGGGGGGCTCTGCAACTTACCTGGCTGCTTCTTGCTGTAAGGGCTGCTGGGAGCAGGGGGTGGGGGTTTGTTTCATGTGCCAGAGCTCTGCTCCTGTGCGCTCCTGCAGGAAATGACCCCTGGATGGGAGTCCACCAGGGTCACTGTGCAGAAGCGGGCAATGACAAGCCACCTCTGAATATCTCCTGCTTTGAAAACCCCATGAGGGGTCACTGTAAGTCGGCTGCAACTTGACAGCATTTTCCACCCCCAAGATGTTGAATGGTTGGAGCAAGCAGACAGGATTTTCCTCCGTCTGCCAAAAGACTAGAAGAAGAGGAGGAGGAAGAGATTGGATTTATAACTCACCCTTCACTACCCGAAGGAGTCTCAGAGCAGCTTACAATCTCCTTCCTCTCCCCATAACAGACACCCCGTGAGGTAGGTGGGGCTGAGAGAGCTGTTTCGAGGACTGCTCTTGAGAGAACAGCTCCGAGAGAACTTGTGACTGACCCAAGGTCACACCAGCAGCTGCATGTGGAAGAGTGGGGAATCAAACCCGGTTCTCCAAGATCAGAGTCCGCGCTCCTAACCACTACACCAAATTGAAACTGGAACTTGGGAGTATACCCAATGAACCTGATGGGCGGTGAATTCAGAACTGACGAAAAGATCAGTTCCCCCGGAGAAAATGGGTGCCCTGGAGGGCGGACTCTGTGGCATTGTACCCTCCTGAGGTCTCTGCTCCCCCTCCAGGCTCCATCCCTAAATCTCCAGGGGTTTCCCAACCTGGAGCTGACAACCCTACCTCCTACCAGGGGCCAGGAGGGACCTGGCAACCCTAAATATAATGCCATAGAGCTCGGCCTCCAACCGAAGCAACCATTTCTTTTCCAGGAGAACTGATCTCTATTGCCTGGAGATGAGTTGTAATTCCAGGTAATCCCCAGGCCCCACGTGGAGGTTGGCAACTCAGCCATTTGGCCATCCTCGCTCCTTGTTGCCAGTGGCCATAGCAGGCAGCAGCCCACCTAGAAGACCCCCAGCAAGCTCAAGGGAACTGCTGTTCCCATCTCTGCCTGAGGAGGGCGTGGGGGCAGGGCGCTCCCTCCCTCCAGCATCTAGCTAAAGCCCCCCCCCCGCCTCTGACTGCCAGGTCGAAATCCTCATAATCAGATGGGTGCGTGAGAAGTACTGCGAAGCGTTGAGTGATTTCAGCAAAGTACTTTTATTCAGATAGAACAAGACAAGAACTACCGGCTCGCAGGTCGGTATTTATGCCCAGAAAACCCACCACCAAAACACACCCCCTACTTCTATATACGCTATTTACAGTGGCCAAGAGTCCCATAGGCTCTTGGCCGCGGACCTGGCCCTCTGATAGGCGCGGGCTAGGATCCGCTGGGCTATTGTTCTCCCTGAGCTGAAGCCCTGCTGTTTGGCCCAACAGTCGCGCACGTGGTCATGACGGAGTACATTACAGTGCGAGAGAGGGAAAGGTTTTTCCAGGGTGGGTTCCCTCTAAGCTGAGTTAGTGTGAGCCAACTCACAGGGTTTTTTTAGCCTCCGGCTCACGCATTTTGCCTTCGCTCAGGAAGGAGGGCTCCAGAGCAAACCAATCGCCCGCTCACCACTTTAATGCCGGCAGCTCACAAAGTAGAATTTTCGCTCACAAGACTCCACAGCTTAGAGGGAGCACTGGTGCCAGGATAGGGAGTCTGGCCGGGCACTGCACAGGCTCTTCCCACGCGTCCTTTGGCGTGACAATCCAAGATGCGCACCCAAGGGTGTCGCCTCTCTAAGCACGAGTGCCGGTCCCCTTCCCACCCGAGCACCTCTGCCCGCCTCCGCCTGACGCGCGGAGTTACAGTTCCCAGCGGAGCGCTCAGCGGCGGCGCCCCCCGCACTTTGTAGCCGGCCGCCTTCGCCGAGTGTAATCAAACATCAAGCTAAGTAGCAAATAAATCTCTCCATCTCGTAAGCCGCGCAGCGAGATCATGTAAATGCAAATGAGAGGCTTGATTTCAAGCTGTTGTGGAGAAGGGGGGGGGACGGGCCTTGGCGCGGCGGCCTCTCTCTGCTCGGCGTAGGGCCCGTAAATCAGGAATAATAATAGTAATGGGCGGCTGATGAGGAGTTTTACTGTGCAAGGGGGTGCAATGAAATGGAAAGGGGCGGGGGACACACACGCACACACACAGGCCCAAAGCAGAAGGCGAGAAAACCAGAAGCAGCACTCGGGGATGGTTTGGAAACCCCGCGGCCAGGATTCCGACGGGCCATCTAGCGGTGGAGGCCGGCGCAATATCTCCAGAGCAGCCTGCGGGAGCCGGAGGGCGCCGCCTTCTGAAGGGTGCATGTCGGACATACGTTGCGCCAAGCTGCACGTGTCCTCAGCAACCGGTAGGGCCAGTTCCAGATTTTTTGGGGGGAGGCCTGGCAGAGAGTGCCCAGGGCCCCCCTCTCCTACCTCCCTTCCCACTCTCCTCCCCTGTGCATTCTTCCCCCAGCCCCACACGAGAGGGCGGGCAGCAGGGGACATGCTCCCTCTCAGCTGTGGAGTCTTAGGAGCAAAAATCCTACTGGCATTGAAGTTGGCGACTGCAGCAATTTGGCGACTGCATCAGTGAGTGTGCTCTGGAGCCCTCCTTCCTGAGCTAGCTGAGACAAAAATAGGGTTGCCAAGTCTGGGTTGGAAAGTACCTGGAGACTTTGGGGGTGGAGCCAGGAGAGGGCGTGGTTTGGGGAGGGGAGGGGCCTCCGCATAGTACAATGCCATGGAGTCCACCCTTCAAAGCAGCCATTTTCTCCAGGGGAGCTGATCTCTGTCGGCTGGGGATCAGTGGTAAAAGCGGGAGATCCCCAGGCCCCTCCTGGAGGCTGGCAACCCTAGACAAAAATGTGTGAGGAGGCTAAAAAACTGTAAGCTAGCTCACCCTAACTCAGCTTAGAGGGAACACTGGCAGGGGAAGTGCATGCTCACTAGCTCCCTGCAGGAGCAACTGCTCCATTTTACAGTATGGTGAGTGACCATGGCCCTGGAGCTGTGGTGGCTCAATTGGTTAAGATACTGAACTGCAGCCTGGAAGATTGGTAGTTCAGTAGTTTGAGTGCCGCATGACCCGTCTCTGGTCCCAGCTCCTGCCAACCTAGCAGTTTGAAAGCAAGAAATTGCAAGTAGATAAATAGGTAGCTTTGGTGGGAAGGTAACAATCAATCTAATTTACTGCGGCAGGAGCCAGTAAAACAGTACAATTCTGATATAAAAGGGATTAAAACAGTAATAACATGGGAATAATATAAAAACATTAACAGGAGAGAGTTAATAACATTACTAAACTAAAATAGTGTTAATAAGATAATTATACAATTTTTTCAGCTAAAATAAGTTTGCGTTTCCGAATACCTAAGCAACAAAATTTTGCCACAGCGTAAGTCAGTGAGCTCTGAACGTCTTCTAAGAGGAATTTACAAAGCACTTCTGGCCTAAAGTCAAGATAAGACTGCAAAAGGCTAAATCTAGACAGAAGGGGTAGTATAACATGGTCTTGTTCCTCCTGATAGAATCTGCAGAACAGGAGGACATGAGTAATTGATTCCACCATATTAGCCATGCATGGGCATATACGTTCATGCATTGGGACTCGAGTGAATTTTCCTTGCAGTACAGCAGAAGGGAGTGCCTCAAAACAAGCTCTGGAAAAGGCCCATCTATAGGGTTCATAGGTAATGTTAACTAAATAAGGGGCAACAGTAAAATTTGGCCAAGATTTTATGTTTCTGTAGTTCTCGGGTAGCAAAGCTTCTTCATTTTGTGATTCAATATCACGAAGCCTCTGCACGACAGCTGTTCTTGCCTTGTATAGGCCTCCATAGAAGAGATCTTCTGGGAATTGGCCAGATTCAATTTATTAAGAATTTGTGTGGACCAGGCAGGGTAAGGATCCGAGGCTAAAAAGTAAGGTATTAAACCCTTTGGGGGTGGGAAGGTAACAGCGTTCCGTGCGCCTCGGCATTTAGTCGTGCCAGCCACGTGACCACGGAAACATCTTTGGACAGCGCTGACTCTTCGGCTTGGAAACAGAGATGAGCACCGCAACCCTAGAGTCGGATTTTACTGGCTTTCAGGCAAAGGGAAACCTTTACCTTTACTGACCATGGCCCTGGTTGCAGGAGGGGAGTGATAATGGCACTGGAACAAGCCACGCTGAGCTGCCGCTGGGCCAGACAAGTTGCCAGGTCCCCCCTGGGCACCAGTGGGTGGTTGGGGGGTAAGGTTGCCAGCTCCGGGTTGGGAAACTCCTGGAGATTTGGGGGTGGATCCTGAAGAGGAGAGGGACTTCACTAGGGTACAATGCCGTAGAGTCCAACCTCCAACGCATCCCTTTTCTCCGGGGGAACTGATCTCTGTAATCTGGGAGTGAGCTCTAATTCCAGGGGATCCCCACGTCCCGCCTGGAGGCTGGCATCCATAGCACAAGTCGGTGCTCCGGGACCACTCAGCTCAATGGAGCCAGCAATGGGCATTTGTTCACCCGTTGCATTCCCCTCTGCCCAGACTGGCAGCGGTGCAGGAAACGTCAGTCGATGAAGTGACACCAAGTGACCCTGAGGCTCTGACAGGCTTGCAAGATGGCCTTCTAGGACAGTTGCCCACAAAGAAATCCCTGGAAGTTAAGTGGCCGGTCCACCTAGGATTGCCAGGTCCCCCCTCCCCCCCCCCTTCCACCAGCAGGGCCTGGAGGGTGCCAGCTCCAGGTTAGGAAACTCCTGGAGGGTGGAGCCAGAGGAGGGCAGGGACCTCGGTGAGGTACGGGGTCATAGTGTCCACCCTTCAAAGCATCCCTTTTCTCCAGGGGAATCGATCCCTTTAGTCTGGAGATGAACTGTAATTCTGGGGAAACCCCTGGTCTGGCATCCCTAAGTCTGCCCCCCCCCCTAGGGTCAGTCTATTTGTAAAGAAAAGTGAAGCACTGCATGTGCCAACATTTGCCAGTCTGCCTTACTGTTTATATTAAACAGTTGTTTTAAAAACTGTTACAAACCTCAGGAAGAGTCTTGGTTAGGGTAGATAGCTGCTGTTTGGAAAATTCCAGAGAGCCAGTTTGGTGTAGTGGTTAAGTGCGTGGATTCTAATCTGGGAGAGCCGGGTTTGATTCCCCTCTCCTCCACTTGCAGCTGCTGGATGACCTTGGGCAAGCCATAGTTCTGATAAGAGCTGTTCTTGAAAGAGCAGTTCTGGAGAGAGCTCTCTCAGCCCCACCTCCCTCACAGGGTGTCTGCAGTGGGGAGGGGAAGAGAGAAGAGTTTGTGAGCCGCTCTGAGACCCTGAGTGAAGGGGCAGGGTATAAATCCAATCTGTTCTTCTTCTTCCCAGGGATCTGGGGGCAGTGCTAGGTGGAGGAGGAGTTTGGGGAGAGGCGAGAACTCGGTCTGTTGCAATTCCAGGAGAACTCCAGGTGCCACCTGGAGGGTGGCAACCCTACGTGTACCCCATCTACGGCCACTTCACTTACGCTTGCTTTTTGAGGTGCTGCTGATGCAGCTCTCGTTGTATTCACGGCCACAGGAGGTGGCGGCGGTCACCTGGAGGGTGGCAACCCTACGTGTACCCCATCTACGGCCACTTCACTTACGCTTGCTTTTTGAGGTGCTGCTGATGCAGCTCTCGTTGTATTCACGGCCACAGGAGGTGGCGGCGGTGGCTACAAGCGTGGACGGCTTCAAGAGGGAATCGGATAAACATATGGGGCAGAGGTCCATCAGTGGCTATTAGCCACAAGGGATAGACAGGGCTTTTTTTTGTAGAAAAAGCCCAGCAGGAACCTATTAGCATAATAGGCCACACCC
>NW_015163631.1:229421-229550 GCF_001447785.1 Gekko japonicus
GGAGGGCTTCTAGTGTCCTGGCCCCACTGCTGGACCTCCTGATGGCACCTGGTATTTTTGGCCACTGTGTGACAGAGTGTTGGACTGGATGGGCCATTGGCCTGATCCAACATTGGCGTCTCTTATGTT
>NW_015163631.1:230379-237853 GCF_001447785.1 Gekko japonicus
GCTCGAAAGCCAGTCGAATCCGACTCTAGGGTCGCGGTGCTCATCTCCGTTTCAAAGCCAAAGAGCCAGCGCTGTCCGAAGATGTTTCCGTGGTCATGTGTCCGGCATGACACCAAGGCGCATGGAACACTGTTCCCTTCCCACCAAAGTAGTACCTATTTATCTACTTGCAGTTTCTTGCTTTCGAACTGCTAGGTTGGCAGGAGCTGGAACTAGAGACGGGCGCTCACTCACGGGTCTCGAACTCCTGAACTACCGACCTTCCACAGCCTGCAGTTCAGCGTCTTAACCACTTGAGCCACCAAGTCTAAAAAACTGTGAGGTAGCTCACACTAACTCAGCTTAGAGGGAACGCTGCCCACAACCTGTCTGGCTGTGGACCATTTCCCCAGGCGCTGGGCCTGGCCGAGTCTCCCCATCCCTTGCCAGCTAGTAATGCCAGCGAAGCTAGTCAGATGTTTGTTGGTCTGGGGAGTTGAAAATCCAGTGACGTGGCCTGGCCTAATGCAATTGAGCTCTGCTCACTTGAAGCAAAGCAACGGAGTGGAGTACCGAGTCAAGTTCAAGGTTTTGGTATTGACCTATAAGGGCTTGAGCAGTCAGGGACCAACATATCTACAGGACCGTCTCCTCCATTGTGTCCCCGGGAGAGCGTCATGCTCTTCGGATAGCAGGGGTCATTTCGTAGAAAGAGAGGTGTAGGAGCTCATTAGCATAACGTATTTGCATGTGCCACAACCCCTGACATCACCAGAAGTGTGTCAGAAGGCAACACCCACCGCTCAGGCTCCACTGGACTGTTTTGGATTGCTAGCTATTGGGGGGGTGGGGGGCAACTGTCCTCGCAGAGGAGGGAGAGCTTCTACCTGAATAAAACTTGGTCTTAAAGGTGCCACTGGACTGTTTTGGTCCGGGGGGCCGGAGGGGGGGCTCTGCAGCTTACCTGGCTGCTTCTTGCTCTGACTGAAGGCTGTTGGGAGCAGAGGGTGGGGCTTGTTGCCTGTGCCCGCCCCCGGGGCTCTTTACCGCCGGAGCTTCGCTCCTGTGCGCTCCTGCAGGAAATGACCCCTGTCGGATAGTAACCTGCTGGTGGTTCCCCGACCCCAAAGACATCCGGCTGTCCTCAACCAGGGCCAGGATCCTTTTGGTCCTGGCCCCAACCTGGTGGAACTCTCTTCCGAATAACATCAGGGCCCTCCGGGACCTTATGGAATTCCGCAGGGCCTGCAAGGCTGAGATGTTCTACCAGGCCTTTGGTTGAGGACAGCGACGGTCTTTCATCTTGGCTGGCACCCTCTTCCGCTCTCTACATTTGCCTTACCCCCTTACCCCTGCCACAAAGCGACCGGTAATCTGAAATGGGATTAATTTGTTCGTCATCTGTTTTAAAATTGTGTTGTTCGATTTTAATTGTTTTATCTAGTGTATGTTTTTATTCATATTGTACATCGCCCAGAGACGTGCAGTAGCAGGGACTGGGCGGTTAATAAATTTAATGAAATAATAATAAAAAATAATCATAACTTTTGGACCCAGGGGATTTGTGCCCTTGGCATGTCCAGCTGGCTCAGAGGCCCATTCCATTGTTTAGATCGATGGCCACAAACGTTGGCACTACTGAAGCATTATCGTAACAGGTTTCAAATCAATGGCAGCCCTAAACCCTAAACTGTATAATTCTTTGGTGAGGCAGTGTACTGTAGTGCCGGTGTCCCCAACGAGGTGACTGTGGGCACCGTGGCACCCATCAGCTTCTTTCCTGAGGTCCACCCAGTGTTCTTAGAAAGTGGGTGGGACTTCTGCCCAGTAAGGTTTCTGATTGGCCTCTGGAGATTTGATTGGCTGTGCCGATTGTTAAAAACAGGGCCGGCTCACTCACTAGGTAAACAAGGTGTTTGCCTAGGGCAGCCCGGCCCTTAGGGCGCCAAACTGCACCTGGTGCCCCCGAAAAAGCCCTGACAGGTTGGCCGCCACCGCCTCTTTCTCCCCAAGTCCGGCGAGCGGAGCGTCCTCTTGGAGGACGAGCTGAGGAGGGGAAACCAGTGGAGAGGGCGTTTCTCTGGCTGGAAAGGCTCACCCAGCTGGGAGGATGCGCCAGCAAAGCCATGCACGGGAGGAGGGGGGCTGAGATCCCGGATGGCTTCAAGCCGCCGCCGCCTCTTCTTCCCGGCACCGGCCTCTCCTGCTGCATGCCGACAGAGGAGCGGGGCGGAAGGCTGCCCATTGCCCAGCGGCTGAGTTGGAGGGCTCTGGTGCAGGCTCGGTCCATCCCGAAACATCCCAGCACCGGGTGCAGCAGAGCGCAGTAGCCTGCTGCCGGCCACCTGCCCGCCCCCAGCCCAGAGCACTTCTGTTGCTGCTGAGGGCCCCAGAGCATGTTGGGAGTGAGTCTCCAAGGAGGGCGGGTTGGGCCTGCACAGGGGCCGGCAGGAAGAGGACAAGTGGAGGGGTCGGGGGGGGGGAGGCTGGAGAGTTGCTTAGGGAGCAGCAGCAAGGCATCTGGTGGGGGGGATCTTGTCCGATCTCGGAAGCAGAGTTTGAGTCCTGGGGCACCTTTAAGACCAACAAAGTTTTATTCTGGGTATGTGCTTTCCCGCGCACGCATACTTCCTCAGATTCTTAAAAAGGAAAACCCTCTTCAAGTTCTCCTCGCTTTGCCAAAAGGCACAAGAAAGAAAGTACACACACCCCGCCCCGCGATAAAGGTTTCTTCCGGCAGCCCGACCGTGGTCAGACCCTGCCGGGCTTGCAACTTGCACGAGGCGGGGATCGCACCAAGTCAGGCTGCCGATGGGGGTGGCTGGAAGAGCCTTCCCTGGTTCCCCAGAACAAGTTGGGTTCCGTTCCCAGTGGCGCTGGTGTCGTTTCCACAACATTTCAGCTCCCAAAGCTGCAATGCTAAAGACGCTTTCCTGAGAGTAAACCCCGTTGAATGAGATGGGATTGAGGCTTGCTCCCCAAGACTTGAACTCGGGCAAGGGATAATCGGAGAGGTGGGGGTGTGGACTGAGCGTCTGAATCCTGGACTGCAGTTTGCTGAAACTTCATTATTAGTAGCCGGACTGCATTGTAAATCGAGACCCCCATTTGCAATGCACTTTCTTCCTTTGAAATTGGTGGGTGCACGGAGGGGGGGGGGGGCGCCAGAAGGTAGCCTCGCCTAGTGTGCAAAAAAGCCTGGGGCCAGCCCTGGTTAAAAACATCGCTTGGGCAGTGGCTGCCATTGCTGCACAAGGATCTTCACCGTGTGACTGAAGCCGTGGCAGCCATTTTGTAGCTGGCTCTACCTTCTGTGGCAGCCTTTTCGTGGCATCCGTTTTGTGGCTGGGCCCGCCATGCTCTGTCAAAATTCCAGAGCTGGCCACAAGCTCAAAAAAGTTGGGGACTCTTGGTGTAGGGCTTTAAATGTGGGACTAAAATTCAAATCCCTGCTTGCCGTGAGCCCCTCTAGAGCAGGGGGGTCAAACATGTGGCCCGGGGGCCGGATCAGGCCCCCCAGAGGGCTTCTATCAGGCTGTCTTCTGCTTCTTCCAGTTCTACTGCTGCTGCACCATCGTAGGTTTGCAGCTTACAGATACACACCTGAACAGCATACTCAAGATTGCAACAGCACAGACATTTTGATGCAATGATTCAGAGCAAGTGGTGTCAGTTGTCAGACACTGTTAAAGAAAATATTGCAAGAGCGCTAACGTTTTAAGCATGATTTTATTTTAAGTAAAACAAAAACCCTTTGTGTTTGTGTCCTTTATAAAGTTTATATCTCCGCTATCTGGCATTATGTCTTATGACACACATGGCCTGACCCAACAAGGTCTCCTTTATGTCAGATCCGGCACTCATAACAAATGAGTTTGACACCCCTGCTCTAGGGACGCTGAGCCAGTCCTTCTTGGTCCGGCATCCTTGGAGGAAGGGTGGGGTCAAAATATAATACATCTTGAGACCCAAGGCCTTCACATCCTGGCGACGACGGTGCAACGAGTATCGCTGTCCCCCGCGGCAGGGATCCTGTGAAGACATACGGATCCCCCGCCGCGGCTTGGCAGCCCTACCCACAGTGCTTGCTATCTCCACCCTAGCAGAATAAGGGGTGAGAACTGGCTTGAAATGCTGGGCTCCCCGGTGACCCCTCTCTGCCTCTCTCGCTTCATTCCCAGAAGGCTGCCTGGGTCTGACATCTCCAAAGAGGAGGGTGGGGGGAGATGGCATAAACCATATTTAAGAGGCCCAGTTTCCCAGGCTGAGGTCGTAAAGGGAAGGGAGCCTGCAGAAGGTACCCAGAGAAAATGATTAGGTCCGCCTGGAAGACAGCAAGGGATGGTTTTAATTAGAGTGGAGAGGTGGGAGATAAGACAGCGAAATGACATCTTAATGAGGTTTAATGAAGTTGTCTGCTGGTGGGGACAGCTGTCAGGGGGGAAAAAACCCACAATCTGCATTCTAGCCACGGTTGGAGAACAACCTGAGAACAGGCAATCCTGACGGGAGGCGGGTAGTAAAACTAGGGTGCCCTTTTGTACGAAATATGGGTGCCTCCCTCAGTCAGTCTGTCCATCTACTGAAACGGCATGGAACAGTTGCAGTGTCGGTTGCAGATCAAACGGCACGGTCAGTTGCAGATCTAACAGTGTCAGTTGCAGATCTAACAGTGTCAGTTGCAGATCTAACGGCACTTTTTTTTTTCAAATGCAAAGTGTTTCGCATTGGGAGATCTGAAGCCAGGAATTCTTGGGCTGTAGCTCTTAGCCACGGAGTTGCACACACTTGTGTCTCAAGCGGAGCTGCGGCCTGACTGCTTGGCGACCGGTGCTATCCCATTCTGCACAGGTAGCATTTATTCTCCTCTGGCCATGTGGGGTCAGTCACAGGCAGTTTAGCTCACAACTGCGGCTGATCTGTGCTAAAAACTGTCTCGTCTCTTGGCCCGGATCATACAGTTGGCCCGGGTTTCCATGGGTGGCACAGTTCACCCCAGGGCAGTCTGGTCGTCTTTACGTTCATTGTAATTTTGGGCCAGTTTGTGTTCTAAGAAACACTCGTTGATATACCTGCTAAAGGTGTTCTGGGAGCTGTCACAATGTCTCTGTCCAAAGACTTTACAATCTCCCTCAGACAAACGAGATGAGGGAAGAAAGTTTTGGTAGCATCCAGATTGGGCTGCCCTTGAAGTGACTAATATAATTAGTAGTGATCTAATTACGTTTAAGTACCTCCCCTTCCCGCCCTGAGTCACACTTGCGGAGGCGGTGCCCCTCAGCAAGTAAAAGAAAGGTATTTAAAGAGACGTATGTATCTTTATGGCGCTGCGGTGGCTCAAGTGGTTAAGACGCTGAACTGCAGGCTGTGGAAGGTCAGTAGCTCAGCAGTTCGAGACCCAGGTGTGCCACATGACTGAGTGAGCTCCCGTCTCTAGTTCCAGCTCCTGCCAACCTAGCAGTTCGAAAGCAAGAAATTGCAAGTAGATAAATAGGTACCACTTCGGTGGGAAGGTAACAGCGTTCCGTGCGCCTTGGTGTTTAGTCATGCCGGCCACATGACCACGGAAACGTCTTCGGACAGCGCTGGCTCTTCGACTTTGTAACGGAGATGAGCACCGCAACCCTAGAGTCGGATTCGACTGGCTTTCAAGCAAGGGAACCTTTAGCTTAATGTATCTTTAAGAAGAAGAGTAGAAGAAGAAGAGCCCTTCACTACCCGAAAGTCTCAGAGCTGTTTACAATCTCCTTTCCCTTCCCCTCCCCACAACAGACACCCTGTAGCGTGCCGCCACTGCATCACAACTTGGAGGGAAGGAGATGTATTTAAAGTTTCCCTCCTGTGGAGGCGGCATGCGCCAGAGGGTAAAAGTAAGGGTATTTAAAGAGACATATGTCCAGGGCTTTTTTTGTAGAAAAAGCCCAGCAGGAACTCATTAGCATATTAGGCCACACCCTGGCAGCACAGTTCATTAGCATATTAGGCCACACCCCCATGCCTTCCCTTGGCTTGCCTGGGCAAGCCGGTCCTTAGACAGGCCCAGGGAGGCATTTAAATGCCTCCCTGTGGTGTATCAAGTCCTGGCAAGTCCAGACATGTCCAGACAAGTCCAGAGACAAACGTCGAGCTTCGCTCCAAGAGACAATGGACTATGCGGATCCTAGCCCGCTCCAATCAGGGGGCTAGGTTCCCGGCCGAGAGCCTATGGGACTCTCGGCCGCTGTAAATAACCTATTGGGAAGTGGGGGTGTGTGTTTTGGGTGGCGGTTTCTCGGGGAATATAAGCCGGCCTGCGAGCCGGCCAAAGTCGTCTTGTTCCTGATCGAATAAAGTACGCTTTGCTGAAATCACTCTCCGTCTGCGTACTTTTCACTCCCCGATCTTTCCAGGGACCTCTCTGGCCCACCTGCCTTGGAGTCATGGGGGGGGGTGGTTCACTCTCCAGGTCTTCCCTCTGTAGCCACCCACGCAGAGGTTTTGGCTGTAGTGGGCGTGGCCAACTCTGAAGCCAGCCGGCACTCCGTTCCTGTGCACTCCTGCTCCAAAATAGCCCTGCATATGTCTCTTTAAACACCTTCCTGGGCTGGTGCAGGAAGAGCCAGCGAGGCTGCGGCAGGCAGGGGTCAGGAGCGTGGTGCCCTGTGGTGGCTGGATGGGTCTGGCTCCCTCCCAGCTGGGGCAGGGCTCATCGGGGGCATCACCCCAAATGCCCCACTGTGGCTACAGGCCTTTTGGCAGGGCCTGATGGGGAGGGTTTTCCAGTGCCTCTCCGAAGTTGCGTAACTCCTTCCCACCAGGGGTGAGAATGGCATCTTCATCAACCGGCTCCCCGGAGCAAGCTAAAGACACTTGCATTTTGAAAAAGCCTTTGGGTGAATTTGGTTTGGAAGGCAGGGCTGCTGCCGTTGTTTCGTCTGGATTCTACTTTATGTCGTTCTGTCCTGCTGAGTTCCCAGACCTCAAACCCCACCCTCCAGGAGTTTCCCAACCAGAGAGTCGGAAACCCTAAAGTGGATATCAGCCAGGGCAAATCGGGAAAGGAAAACAACCCAGGAAAATGGCCGCACTTCCTCCCTCCCTGGCCACGGCCCCAAAGAGGGAATGGCTGGCCAGGGGTGAGAATGACTGTGGGGCCCAGCCGCTTGGGCAAAAGAAGGTGGCAAGAGTTTTGCCTGGTGTGGGCAGGGGTCGTTTCGTAGAAAAAGAGCTAGGGGAACTCATTAGCATAACCCATTAGCATATGCCACACCCCCTGACATCACCGGAAGTGTGTCATAAGGCCACACCCCCTGACATCACTGGAGGTGTGTCACAAGGCCACACACCCCGCCCCCAACGGTCTCGGCCGCCGCCGCCCGCCTTGCAGCTCCACTGCCGAACCCCATGAGGGGCCTGGCGGTGGACCTGCAAGGCTGGTGGGAGTGCAAGGAAGCCCCGCAAAGGCCCTCCCTGGCCCCAGGCAGGCAGGGGTGGGGAGAGGCAGGGAGGAAGCAAC
>NW_015163631.1:237924-243370 GCF_001447785.1 Gekko japonicus
CAATAGGTACCACTTCGGTGGGAAGG
This sequence comes from Gekko japonicus, assembly GCF_001447785.1. Taxonomy (NCBI): domain Eukaryota; kingdom Metazoa; phylum Chordata; class Lepidosauria; order Squamata; family Gekkonidae; genus Gekko; species Gekko japonicus. The sequence continues at coordinate 237,951 of NW_015163631.1, forward strand.
TAACAGCGTTCCGTGCGCCTTGGTGTTTAGTCATGCCAGCCACATGACCACGGAAATGTTTTCGGACAATGCTGGCTCTTCGGCTTTGAAACGGAGATGAGCACCGCAACCCTAGAGTCAGATTCGACTGGCTTTCAAGCAGGGAACCTTTACCTTTACCTTTATGTATCTTTAAGAAGAACAGTAGAAGAAGAAGAGATTGGATTTATTCCCCGCCGAAAGAAAACCGAAGCTGAAAACCAACTGGTCTCCCTGTCATCTCCCTCCCACCCGACATGGAAGCCAGCCCTTGATTCCCCCCCACCCCGCCCCACCCCAGCAACATAATAAGTGTTCAGGCCCTGGCTAATCTCTGACTGCCTTCACCATGGAGGTTCTGGTCAGGGCGCAAAGGCGGGATGAGAGGTCAATGAATCCCACCGGCGTGGCAAAGCCGGAGTACACACAGGGAAAGAAAAGGAGTTAATTTTAAAACTAAATAGATTAAAAAAAAAAACCCCGGCCATTGTGCGCTGTTCTTTCTTTCCTCTGGCAAGTCTTTTTCAGGCCGCCTCCAGGCCGGCCCACCACCACCCTGCCTCTGTGGTTGTTCCCTGATGGGCCTTTTCTTGACCTTTTTCTGCCTCTGTGAATGGAGGGGGGGGAACCACCCATGAAAGGGGCACGGAACATTTGCTGGGCTGTAAAGGTTTTGCAAGATCTCAGCACGTCTCAAGCACTAAGGGGGGGGGGGGATTTCTTATCCAATGGAGAGCTAAGAGGAAAATATTCTCTGCCTCGGGGCGCAAAGAGAGTCTGAAGTTGTTTTCCCAGTTCAGTGTCGCTTAGTCGCATTTCCTAGTTCTTCATTTGTGAATCTAACAACAATAAGAACATAAGAACATAAGAGATGCCAATGTTGGATCATGCCAAAGGCCCATCCAGTCCAACACTCTGTGTCACACAGTGGCCAGAAATACCAGGGGCCATCAGGAGGTCCACAAGTGGGGCCAGGACATTAGAAGCCCTCCCACGGTTGACCCCCCCCAAGCACCAAGAAGACAGAGCATCCCTTACCCCAGAGCCTCTATCTATACCTTGTGGCTAATAGCCACTGATGGACCTCTGCAATTAGAGATGTCAGTCTCCAGGTGGGAACTGGAGATCCCCTGGAATTACAGCTCATCGCCAGACTACAGAGATCTGTTCCCCTGGAGAAAATTGATGTTTTGGAGGGTGGATTACATGGGATTGTGCCCCACTAAGGTCCCTGTCTTCCCCAAGCTCTATTCACAAATTTCCAGGAGTTTCCCAACCTGGGTCTGGCAACCCTACACTTCTTCATCCCTCACTGGTGGCCAAGGGGAACCTGCCAACCCTACCACAAGTACTGAGGACAATTTAACAGGTCCGCATCCTAAAAATAAGGTTTTGACTGCCATGTGTCATACACCCTCACATTCAAGGGACTCTGCCCTCCAAGTGGACTTATGTTGTTCCCCGGTCCAAAGCCCAGGTCTTGTGCCAACTGCTCCAACGTGGGATGCCCCCCCAAACAATCTTTAAGGTAAAGGTTTCCCTTGCTCGAAAGCCAGTCGAATCCAACTCTAGGGGGTGCTGCTCATCTCCGTTTCCAAGCCGAAGAGCCAGCACTGTCCGAATACTTCTCCGTGGTCATGTGGCCGGCATGACTAAACGCCGAGGCGCACGGAACGCTGTTACCTTCCCACCGAAGTGGTACCTATTTATCTACTTGCAGTTTCTTGCTTTCAGACTGCTGGGCTGGCAGGAGCTGGGGCCAGAGACGGGAGCTCAGTCCATCAGACGGCACTCGGGTCTCGAACTGCAGAACTACTGACTTTCCGGTCTGCAGCAGAGCGTCTTAACCTCAAAACAATCTTTGGACCACCACAAATCACACATCCCTATACTCCAGAGACTGTCCCCTGCAAGAGGACATGCACTGGTGCCCGATCCATACAAGTTCTGGTACCACAAGCGTCTCTTTGGGTTGCCTCCAGGAAACTTGTATTTCAAATAAGATTTGAATAAGGAAATGGAATGGCTGCATGCCCTCTCTACCCCAGGAAAGGTGTTAGCGGGCACCGCTGTCTAACCATACTACACAGGCGAGAGACACGGCAACAGAGAGTCTGTGCTCAGATCTCCCATAGCTCATTAAAAAGTTAAAAGCAACTGTGGTCGTTGGATCAAGACTGTGGCACTGGGGAAAGAGGGGATTGAGTTTTTCCCTGGTGCCCTTAAATCACACCCTCTTCCTACCAACACACATTTTCCGTACAGGATAACTAGCAACTTCGTGTGGGATTTGAATCAGGGTCGTAGCTGAGTGGCTCAGTGGAAGAGCCTCTTTGAATGCAGAAGGTCCCAGGTTCAGTCCCTGGCGTCTCCGAATAAAAAGGACCAGGCAGTAGGTGATGTGCAAGACCTTGACCCGAGATGTTGGGGAGCTGCTGCCAGGCTGAGTAGACAATACTGACCTTGACGGACTGGTGGTCTGATTCAGCGTAAGGCAGCTTCATGTGAGTTTCATCCTATATAAATATAAATATAGAAAAGAAACTTGAGATTTCAAATCCACTCAAGGATCAGGTAAGGGGGTGATGTGCGAGACATCTACCTGAGACCCTGGGGAGCTGCTGCCAGCCTGAGTAGACAATACTGCCATTGATGGACCAGTACTGACTTTGATGGACCAGTGGACTGATTTGGTGTAAGGCAGTGTTCAAAAGGCTACAGCCGTGGTCCAGTTCAGCGATTCCTGCATCCAGAGGTCATTTCGGGGGGGATCGCGGGGGATCGCAGTTCCCCCGGGTGAGGTACGGGGGGGCACATGACGAAGCCCTGCCCCCTGCTTCTGGCCACCCCGCTTCCGGCCCTCATTCAGCCAGGAGGAGGCAGGAGAAGAGGGAGGGTAAGTTGCTTCCTCCCTGCCTCTCCCCACCCCTGCCTGCCTGGGGCCAGGGAGGGCCTTCGCGGGGCTTCCTTGCACTCCCAGGGTGTGTGGCCTTATGACACACTTCCGGTGATGTCAGGGGGTGTGGCCTTATGACACACTTCCGATGATGTCAGGGTGTGTGGCATATGCTAATGAGTAATGCCAATGAGTTCCCCTAGCTCTTTTTCTACAAAACGACTTCTGCCTCCATCTACTTCTAATTTAATCTAAAAACTCATAAGAGATCTAATTATAGATTTCTTTTCACCTCTCCCAGCTAATGCAAGCCTGGGTAAAGGTAAATGTTTCCCTCACTCGAAAGCCAGTCGAATCCGACTCTAGGGTTGCGGTGCTCATCTCCGTTTCCAAGCCGAAGAGCCAGCATTGTCCAAAGACGTTTCCGTGGTCGTGTGGCCGGCATGACTAGACGCCAAGGTGCACGGAACGCTGTTACCTTCCCACCGAAGCGGTACCTATTTGTCTACTTGCAATTTCTTGCGAAGGTCAAAGAAGACGGGGACGGCAAAGGATGAGATGGTTAGACAGTGTCATCGATGCAACGAACATGAAATTGAGCCAACTTCAGAGGATGGCGGAAGACAGGAGGGCCTGGCGGGAGATGATCCATGGGGTCGCGAAGAGTCGGACTCGACTGTGCGACTGAACAACAACAAAAATTTCTTGCTTTCGAACTGCTAGGTTGGCAGGAGCTGGGGCCAGAGACGGGAGCTCACGCCGTCATGCGGCAACGCGGGTCTTGAACTGCTGAACTACCGACCTTCCAGTCTGCAGCTCAGTGTCTTAACCACTTGAGCCACTGCCGCCCCTTAATGCAAGCCCCCTTTTCCTCCCCTCTCCTTTGGCTGGCAGGGACTTCTTTGTGTGCTCCACCCGCATATCTTTTAAGCACTTTTATAGACATTAAGTGATGACATCTTGCAGTTAAGCACTGAAAATAATTGCTAGAGCAACACCCTGGCACATTTTACACAGGCACGCGTGTGAATTAGCTTGACACCATTTGTTCCAGTCACAGGAAATTGGGTCACAATTTTTAATAAATGCCTATGTGTGACTAAAGATCTTGGAAGTGTCTGTGTTAACATTGTCGCCTCTCTGCCGCATGTTTGCTCCTTTCAGCCAGAACTGGGGAAGCCACGCCGAAGCTGCTACACTCTCCCAGGTTACGATTTCAATTACGGGTTATATCTGCGCGGGACTGACGGAGGGGTACCGGAAGGTATGTTCCTAGGAACGTGTGAACTTCCCTGTTGATTTCTGCTGATGTTTTTTGTCTGCCTTCGTGGTGAAACCATCTTGGGGCGGAAGTAGAGGTGCAGTCTTCACACATCAGTGATTTCTAGTGGGGGGCCAGCACTGGGTTGGGAGATTTGGGGAGTGGAAACTGGGGAGGACGGGGTTTGAGGACGGGCGGGACCCCGGCAGGGAATACCGTCACGGAGTTCGCTCTCCGAAGGAGCCATTTTCTCCAGGGGAAACGATCTCGGTGGTCTAGAAATCACTTGTAATCCCAGGAGGTCTCCAAGGTCCATCTCCAGTTGAAAGGACCAGGTAGTAGGCGATGCGAAAGGCCTCTGCCTGAGACCCCGGAGAGCCGCTGCCAGTCTGAGTAGACAGCCCTGACTTTGATGGACCAAGGGTCTGGTTCAGGATAAGGCAGCTTCATGTGTTCAAGGTTGGCAACCCTATCTGAAGCACAGGCTGATTTCTAAGCACTCCACTGGAAGTACATTATCCATCCTGAGCAGGGGTCATTTCGTAGAAAAAGAGCTAGGGGAACTCATTAGCATAACTCATTAGCATATGCCACACCCCCTGACATCAGGGGCCCGGCGGTGGACCTGCAAGGCCAGCGGGATTGCGAGGAAGCCCCGCCAAGGCCCTCCCTGGCCCCAGGCAGGCAGGGGTGGGGAGAGGTGGGGAGGAAGCAACTTACCCTCCCTCTTCTCCTGCCTCCTGGCTGAATGAGGGCCGGAAGCGGGGCGGCCGGAAGCAGGGGGCGGGGCTTCATCATGTGCCCCGCCCCCCCCTGCACCTCACCCGGGGGAACTGTGTTCCCCTGCTTCACCCACCGAAATGACCTCTGATCCTGAGCCCTCAGAATAGGGGAGGGATATAAATGTATATAATCTAATCTGCTCCGTGTTGCACAAAAAGTTGTGCAAAAAAATTACGATGCTTCCTAGGCTCCAACCTCCCTCCTAAGTTCCATAGTTTCTGCAGACTCGTTGCCTGTCTTGGGGGACGGACGGTTGATTCCCCACGCCTTCATTTGCAGCCAGCTGGGTGACTTTGGGTCAGTCACAGTCAGTGTTCCCTCTAAGCTCACAGTTTTTTAGCCTCTGGCTCACACAATTTTGTCTTAGCTCAGGAAGGAGGGCTCCAAGAGCTAACTAACTTATGCAGTAGCCAAATCGCTCGCTCACAGCTTTAATGCCAGGAGCTCACAAAGCAGAATTTT
>NW_015163631.1:243905-263545 GCF_001447785.1 Gekko japonicus
AAGGCCCTCCCTGGCCCCAGGCAGGCAGGGGTGGGGAGAGGCAGGGAGGAAGCAACTTACCCTCCCTCTTCTCCTGCCTCCTCCTGGCTGAATGAGGGCCAGAAGCGGGGTGGCCGGAAGCAGGGGGCGGGGCTTCGTCATGTGCCCCGGCCCCCGTACCTCACCCGGGGGAACTGCGATCCCCCGCGCTCCCTCCCCGAAGTGACCTCTGCAATCAAACCTGCTGTTGTCATTTGCCTGCTAATATCATTCGGCATCTGAAAAAAACTCCACTTTCCTATAAGACGGATGGACTGCCATTCTAGCTGTATATGAAGAAGTGAGCGGTGACTCATTTGTGAGCAGTGACCTGCCACAAATTTTGTTAGTATTTAAAGTGCCAGTTTGGTGTAGTGGTTAAGTGTGCGGACTCTAATCTGGGAGAACCGGGTTTGATTCCCACCTCCTCCACTTGCACCTGTTCATGTGACCTTGGGTCAGTCACAAGCTCTGGCACAGCTGTTCCTGAAAGAGCAGTTTGTGTCAGAGTTCTCTCAGCCCCACCCACCTCACAGGGTGTCTGTTGTGGGGAGGGGAAGGGAAAGGAGTTTGTAAGCCGCTCTGAGACTCCAAGTGAAGGGCAGGGTATAAATCCAATCTCTTCTCTTCTTCTTCTACTTAGCCACTGCGGTTTCACATCTGGAGTGGCAATGTGACAACATTTTATTGCATTTTGCAGCCATTTCCAGCCTGCACAATTGTATCTCCTTGGGGGTGGGCTTGACAGGTGAGAGCAGCTCCCCACTGAACTGTTCAGTAAGGGAAGGTGGGAGGAGTTTTCCAAGTGCCTGCTTGAGACTCGTGGAGAAATGTTGCTCCTTCCCTCACCTGCCCCCTCATGGTACAGATAATATGAGAAGAGACGTCCATGCCAAGAAACTTCACTTACCAAATCCTGATGCATTTTTCCTTAGCTGTTAGTTTAAGGGCAGAATACAAAGTCACCCCTTGAAGCTCAGTTCATGTGAACAGCAGTTGAAATGTTCTCGTGGACTGTACTATTCCAGACTGCAGGTACAGCTGAATGCTCTCTCAAACAAATATTAATGTTCCCTGCATATAGAAAACAAGAATGTGTGGGAGAACAGCTCTAGCTGACACTTCTCCCTGACATGCTAGCTTTCTGCATGCAGGAATTCTTTTTTACCATATTGTACAAACACCTGCTTGAAGTGGGCTAGAGTTGTCCACTCCAGAAACAATTTGACTACCTCAGTCTCTGCATAGAAATGGCTTTTAATGAATGTTCCTGGCAATCTTGACTTCTCTTAACCTCTTTTTCTCCCTAGCCATTGGCCACTGGAATGCAATAAAGCCCAGAGCCCCTTCAGCAAAGGAGCGGGGCCGTGATTACAAGACCATGAACCGCAAAGCCATCCAAGAGGGTTATGTCACTGCACATGAGCAGAACCTGTACCGCCAGCTCAAGGACATCCGCTTAAGTGATAATGATGAGCGACGCTTTAAGAAGACGCCCCCCAAGGTCCCTCCGGACATGACGTACGGAAGACCAGCAAGGTGAGAGGGAAATGGTTGGAGCATTATCAATTTATGCATGGGGTGGAGTGACAAGACCTTCTCTTTCTCCCACAATACGAATACTCAGAAGGACTCCGTAAAACTGATGGGTAGTAGAGTTAAGATAAGCCAAAGGAAGTACTTCTTCTTCACCCACCATGTAATTAACTTGGGGAATTCAGCTCACAGGATGTAGCGATGGCCTGTTTCTTAGAAGTAGGGGTCATTTCCTGCAGGAGCGCATAGGAGCGGAGCTCTGGCAGTAAAGAGCCCAGGGGGCGGGCACATGCAACAAGCCCCACCCCCTGCTCCCAGCAGCCCTCAGTCGGAGCAAGAAGCAGCCAGGTAAGTTGCAGAGCCCCCCCGGTCCAAAACAATCCAGTGGCACCTTTAAGACCAAGTTTTATTCAGGTACAAGCTCTCCCTCCTCTGCGAGGACAGATCTGCACGTTCCCCCCCTCCCCCAATAGCTAGCAATCCAAAACAATCCAGTGGAGCCTGAGCGGTGGGTGTTGCCTTCTGACGCACTTCCGGTGATGTCAGGGGGTGTGGCATATGCAAATGAGTTATGCTACTGAGCTCCTGCACCTCTTTTTCTACAAAATGACCCCCGCTTAGAAGGTTTTAAAACTGACTTGCTTAGTTTATTTACTTCAGCGATAGTTTCTCACCAAGACTCAAAGTGATTAGACACATTAATAGGGTCCAGCAAAGACTACCAGCTGTAATGGCTAAATGAAAGCTCTCCTAGTTGTTGCTTTTTCCAAATTTTCACAAAAAGTTTAAAAAACGACTATCCTGCCTCACCAGTGTTCCCTCTAAGCTGAGTTAGTGTGAGCCAGCTCACAGTTTTTTAGCCTCCGGCTCACACATTCTTGCCTTCGCTCAGGAAGGATGGCTGTAGAGCAAACTACTTTATGCAGCAGCCAAATCGCTCGCTCACAACCTTAATGCCAGGAGCTCACAAAGTAGGATTTTTGCTCACGAGACTGCACAGCCTAGAGGGAGCTTTGCCCCCCCCCCAATCAGTCCTCTTCCCCACCTAGGGTGGGTTTGGGGGAGGGGAGGGGCTTTAGTGTGGTACAATTCCACAGAATCCACCTTCCAAATCAGCCATTTTCGGTTTGATAGCTAAGGTACATAAAGTACTAATCGCTCTGAGGGATGCAGAAACACTATCTTACCAAACAATGTGGCATAAGACATGTAGCATTACTCTCTCAGAGGATACATGGAATCGCATATGGACATCTCCCCCATTCCACTCTAGAATTACATCTATGAAGCTACAATCATTCAAAATATTATCGCACTGGTACCTCACTCCTTGCAGGCTAGCCCGCATGAACCCATCATACAACCCAAAATGTTGGAAGAAATGTGGTATCATAGGAGATTATACACACTGTTGGATATTCTGTCCCAAAATTCTCCCCTTCTGGAAAGAAGTAATAGAGCAGATCAAGTCATTTAGTGATACAGACATCGCCCCTTCACCTGAACATATATTTTTGAACAGTTGGGCTATGGACGATGTTAGTCATTGAACGAATCATTGAACGCATCTCAATAATGCTATTTGCAGCTAAGACTGTCATTGCCACAAGACTGCCATTGCCACACATTGGAAAACGACAATGACACCCACTCTTTCTCAATGGCATAAAAAGCTATGGGATATATATATAATGGCTAAACTCTCGGATAATCTTATGCGTTTTGATCAATGTCTTACTCGCACCAATTTCACTGCAATCTGGCTCCCTATCCTGAATTACCTATCCAATCAACAGGACGTCCCTCCAGTGATGGATGCCTTGTGGCTTTGGTAATGTGGGTCACTTAATTTCAAAGGTAAAGAACAGATAAATCCTGTTGGGTCATCATCTACAATATAGCTATTAATATCACTATGTAATTTTACCACCTAAAAAGCAAAGATTAATGCATACCTGTAAATCACTCAACTCATGTCGTAAACTGTTGCTTACTTGTTTTTACTATTGTTACAAATCTTTTTGAAGCTTTGTTGTTAGCTTTTAGTATGTATTTGGACATGAAAACCTAATAACAAAGTATTATACAAAGCAGCCATTTTCTCCAGGAGAACTGAACTCTTGTCTCCGGAGATAATGGGAGATCCCCAGGTACCTCCTGGAGGTTGGCAACCCTGCTCCCCCCTCAGGATTCCACCTGCCCATTCTAATGCCCACCTGGGTCAGTCCCGCATCTCACTTGCATAAGGAGAAAAGTGTCCTCCAGTCTCCCTTTAATTAAGGGTTCATGAGTTATTGGAATTTTCATTTCTTCTGAGGACAAACCCCAAACCGCCATGGCAGTCTCCTTAGTACTTGCAGGGCTCTTTTTGTAGAAAAAGCCCAGCAGGAACTCATTAGCATAATAGGCCACACCCAAGAGCAGGAACTCATTAGCATATTAGTCCACACCCCTGACAGCACAGCTCATTACCACATTAGGACGCACCCCCATGCTACCAGAAGTGTGTTCATCCAGCCACACCCACCTTTTGCTTGTTATTCTGTTTACCTTGTTTGTTGTCAAAACCCAGGGCCTTTTTTGTAGCAGGAACTCCTCTGCATGTTAGGCCACACACCCCTAATGTAGCCAATCCTAATGAGTGTCTGCTGTTGGGTGTGGCCTATTATGCTAATGAGTTCCTGCTGGGCGTGGCCAACTCGGGAGCCAGCCGGAACTCCGTTCCTGTGCGTTCCTGCCCAAAAATAGGCCTCCTTGGGAGCTCCAGGCATCTGAAGGACGAAAGATCGAACTGAAGGTCCAGATAGACCAGGAATGGAGAACTTCTCTGTTCTCCAGGTAGCTGCTCTGGACAGAATTGCATTTTGCTGCACAACCGGATGGGGCTTTGTGGTAAAGCCAGCACCACTCAGAACGGAAAGGTCCACCCGGAGGTGGACGGGGATGGTGCAATGACTCAGCAGCTGCCCCCCAAGAAATCTGCTCCAGGGCTCACAGTATTGGAGCATGGGTGCTTGAGGTTCTGCGAACACAAGAACTGGAGATGCGATACGAAAGGGTTAGGAGGAACCAGGGGCCATTTCCTGCAGGAGCGCACAGGAACGGGGTGGGCATATGCAACAAGCCCCACCCCCTGCTCCCAGCAGCCCTCAGTCGGAGCAAGAAACAGCCAGGTAAGTTGCAGAGCTCCCCCCCCCCCGGCCCCCCGGGTCTAAAACAGTCCAGTGGCAGCTTTAAGACCAAGTTTTATTCTTTTATTCAGGTACAAGCTCTCCCTCCTCTGTGAGGACAGATCTGCGTGTCCCCCCCCCCAATAGCTAGCAATCCAAAAAATCCCTAAAAAAACAGTCCAGTGGAGCCTGAGCGGCGGGTGTTGCCTTCTGACACACTTCCGGTGATGTCAGGGGATGTGGCATATGCAAATGAGTTGTGCTAATGAGTTATGCTAATGAACTCCTGCCCCTCTTTTTCTACGAAATGACCCCTGGGAGGAACAATATGGCTTACAACTTTTGGAAACGAATTTGTCATTTAAAAGGGTCAGAACTGTCGGCAAACTTTCTGCTGTATCAAAATTGCAATGAGGTCTTGTGCTGCTGGACAGATTTGTTTTAAGGGAGTGCTGTGGCCTAGCCCTGGCCGGTGCCTTGGGATCTGAAGTCCCCCAGGGGGGCGGGGAAACCCCTGCCCCAGAGGCCCGTTCCCCAGCGCCGCTGCATCGGGCCCCGGGGGAACTCCACCCCGACGTGCGCGTCACCCAGAAGTGACGCGGGCACGCTGGGCACGCTGGGGGTGGGGCCATAGCCATACAAGGGATAACTCTATGGTTTTCCCTTGTATGGCCGTGGCCCCGCCCCCAGCATGCCTGGCGTCCTCCCGTCACTTCCGGGTGACGTGCATGCGGCGCGTGTGCGCTTCGCGTGTGCGCAAGACGCCAGCCGGGAGCCCCCCGCTTCCGGCGAAGATAGACTTGGCAACCCTACCGGTGCCTAGTGGCAGAGAGGCTAGCTTTACCAGCCTCCTTCCCACAAAGGTCTCTGAAACAACAGAGATGAGTGTGTTTGTACTCCTCTTTTTCCTTTCCGATGACAGCGGGAACCCAGGGTTAGGTAGTAGCCCTTCGGGGACCTCTGGTAGCTGACCATACACTAGCCCTCTTATCTCTGGTACATATAATTCACATACCCTTAGGATTCTCCCCAGCTAGGCATCCTCTTATTTGTCCCCAGCATCTGATCCTCAGAGGAATACTGCCTCTGAACATGGAGGCTTTCCCATCTATCCATCTGAGCCACAGAGCGGCCAGTCTTCTGTGAATTTGATTTCTCTACTTTTAGGGCTTTCTATGCCTGCGGCGTTCCGTGCGCCTCGGTGTTTAGTCATTGCGGCCACATGACCACGGAAATGTCTTCGGACAGTGCTGGCTCTTCGGCTTTGAAACGGAGATGAGCACCGCAACCCTAGAGTCGGATTCGACTGGCTTTCGAGCAAGGGAACCTTTACCTATGCCTGTTGGATAGGGTTGCCAGCTCTGAGCTGGGAACCACCTGGAGATTTTGGGGGTGGAGCCTGGGTGGGGTTTGCGGAGGGGAAGGACCTCAGGATGAGTCCACCCTCCAAAGCAGCCGTTTTCTCCAGGCGAACTGATCTCTCTTGCCTGGAGATCAGTTGCTATCCCAGGAGGTCTCCAGCCGCTACCTGGAGGTTGGCAACTCTGCTGTGGCCATCCCAGCATTTTGTAGCACCCAAACCGTATTTATTTACTTTTTTGATTCGATTTGTATCCCACCCGCCCCCGCCCCCACCGAGGCAGGCTCAGGACAGCTCACATTAAAAACTTAAAATACATTAAAACACAGCACAACATCATAAAAGCTCATAAACATAAACAAATCACACATACAGATCAAGTGCTGTTAAAGTGCTGATGGCGATAGAATCCCCCTAGACCATGATAGAACGATAACAAGCAGGGGTCATTTCGTAGAAAAAGAGGTGCAGGAGCTCATTAGCATAACTCATTAGCGTGACTTATTTGCATATGCCACACACCCCTGATATCACCGGACGTGTGTCAGAAGGCAACACCCACCGCTCAGGCTCCACTGGACTGTTTTGGATTGCTAGCTATTGGGGGGGACGGGACGTGCAGATCTGTCCTAGCAGGGGAGGGAGAGCTTCTACCTGAATAAAACTTGGTCTTATAGGTGCCACTGGACTGTTTTGGACCGGGGGTCAGGGAGGGGGCTCTTCAGCTTACCTGGCTGCTTCTTGCTCTGACTGAGGGCTGCTGGGAGCAGGGGGTGGGGCTTGTTGCATATGCCCGCCTCCTGGGCTCTTTACTGCCGGAGCTCTGCTCCTGTGCGCTCCTGCAGGAAATGACCCCTGATAACAAGTATGGCCGCAGTCAGTGTCCAACGTATCACCGGCTGTTGGTGTTGATATAAAGGGTCTTAGTTGTTATTGGTAGCGGCTCCTAATCAAAGGCCTGGTGGAAGAACTCCGTTTTACAAGCCCTGCGGAGCTGTAAGAGGTCCCCCGCAGGGCCCTGATGTCTTTCGGGAGCTCATTCCACCAGTGTGGAGCTGAAAAGGCCCTGGCCCTTGTAGAGGCTAGTCTGGCGTCTTTTGGTCCAGGGAGGGCCAGATGATTTTAAGACCCTAACCTCAGTGCTCTCTGGGGAAAGGCGGTCCCTCGGGTAGGCAGGCCCCAGACCATATAGGGCTTAAAGGTCAAAACCAGCACCTTGAAGCGAATCCGGTATGCTATTGGCAGCCAGTGCAGTGCCTTTAGCACAGGCTGGATGTGCTCCCGCGTAGGGAGACCCATCAACAGCCTGGCTTCCGCGTTTTGCACCAGCTGCAGCTTCCGGAGTTGCGACAAGGGCAGCCCCATGTAGAGAGCATTGCAGTAGTCCGGTCTCGAGGTGACCATTGTGTGGATCACTGTTGCCAGATCATTGCGTTCGAGGAAGGGAACCAACTGCCTAATCAGCCGAAGATGGTTCAAAGGCTTGCAAACCTTGACTGGGTCTTCAATATCGTTGCCACCCTCCAGGTGGGACCTGGGGATCTCCCAGAATTCCTCTGGAATTCCTCTGGAGTTCCTCTGGAGAGAATGGCAGCATCATACGGGGGGAATGTATGGTATTATACCCTGCTGAGAACCCTTCCCTCTCAAAACCCGGCCCTCCCTAGGCTCCCCCCCTCAAAAAAATCTTCAGAAATTTCCCAGCCTGGAGTTGGCAATCTGGTGGCCTCTCGTGGCTTCTTGTTCCACTAGACAGGGCCACCAAGATTCCAAAAGATAAGCACTGTGGTGTATTCAATTGTATGCATGTGAATCACCTAACTGAAACCCCATGTGGAGCTTCGTCCTGGGCTAGGATCCTAATCCCTCAATTACAATTGGTAGCCCAGGAAGAGTCGACCAATCACCAACTTCCAGTTCCCTGAGAGGGAACGTTTGAGATTGGACCTTATCCTTACAATCTTATTGGTTGTTATTGTACAATAGGGCGTGGCTACATTAGCCGGGAGAGTTTAAAAGAAGAACAGCTTCAATGTAAAAGCTGTTCTGGCTATTCGAGTTGATCTGTTGGAGTTGAGTTACGAGTTGCTGAATAAAGCTGAATCTTTTGCTGAATCACTCTCTGGCTGATTTTGCACTAGAGCTGCCTCGATGCTGCGCGGCCGTTTGCCCCGATACTATTGGTCAATCTCACACCCGAAGCCGAGGGGCTGCATTTCACCTGCGGATTCGCCTGATTTCCTCCGCAGTTTCGTGATCCTCAAAAAACAGGACTACGAAACTGCGGGGGAAATCGGGCGAAGCCGCGAGTAAAAATGCAGCCCCGCAGCTTCAGGTGTGAAATTGACCGATAGTATCGGGGCAAACGGCCGCGCAGCATCGAGGCAGCTCTAGTGCGAAATCAGCTTCTGACTCGTTTGTTAAGTAGCCGACTTAACAAGCACGCTATCTGTGGCCCACCACTGCAGGATTCTCTGTGTCTCTGTAGCTTGTAAAAGGCTTTTTTTTTTTTGCTCTGCTCTGTGTTGGGCCTGGGCAGAGGTTACATATAGATTTCATTTTAAAAGGCTAATTGCTAATAAAAGGATTTTTTAATATATAAAACGGGGAGGGAAAGGACGAGGAGATGTGATGAATGGCAGTGAGTATTTTACACGATAGCAAATGGGCTTTGCATATGCAAATTGAATGGATTTTAAAATGGTATTTAATGACAATTTTCGTAGCAGGCATTAACATTAATTGCAGCCAAATGAAAATGCAGCATTAGGTTGCTGTTAGCACAAACGCCCTGGCTATAAAGCTTTATCTTGATCAGAACCAGCCGTCATGGGCATGACAACGCGGCTCTGCAAATTGCAGGCAAAAGGGCTTTTACGCTACAAAACTATCCCCCAAAGCAGGCCGAAATCAACATCAATTTTGCTTTATTTCTTCATAAACGGAGGTTAAATGGCTGCCCGGGAGAGAGCCAGATGCTGTTTGAAAGTTTTCTCTTTTAAAAACACACACGCACACACACCAGAAAATACCAAGTAAGGACCAACCGCAGGATCCGCTGCAGAGGAGAGACACTATTAATTTAAAGTTATTATGGCCCATCCCAAATCTTTCGTTAATAGCCACCTTTTATGCCAGCCTGCTGTATTTATCCCCTCACCTTAAAAGCATGTTATAGACCAAATCAAATTACTGGCTTATTAGAGCCACTTTCAGTTTTAAAAGGGAGAACGTGGAGATTTAACCCGTTCCTCCTGACTGACAAATTTAAGACTGGCCACCATCAGAGAGGAAAGTTCGGCAGATTAGGTGGCATGCTGCAAATGGTCGGGGTCACATTTATTGATTTCTCTGCACACTGGACAACATGGAGACAGAATGCGCGCACCAGCGACCTACGGCTTCAACAGATGAGGAGCAAGTGAACAGATGCTGCAGCTACACGTTTCTTTATTATTTATTTAGAACATTAAATATGGGGGGTGGAGGCTGAGAAGGGTGGCGTTTGGGGAGGGGAGATACTTCAATGGGGTATAATGACGTAGAATCCACCTTCCAAAGTGGCCAGCTCTGGATCGTGAATATGTTCATGGAGCTGAAGCAGTGAGAAGCACACATGGAACCCTCAGGCCCATAGCTACAGTGGGGCATCTCAGGGCCAGGCCCCCAGACTTTCCATCCAGCCGGTTTATTTTATTTTATTTTGCACGCGCGCCACATCCGTGCCGCACCAAGCCAAGAGGGCCATCTGCCACATGATGCCAAGAGAGGACTACATGCCTCTCTTTTGGTGCATGCAGGGAGAGAGTTCGTCCTCATCTGAGAGAGAACGGAAAGAAGGGAAACTGTCCCTGAGAACACAATCTACATGTCAAAGGAGGCAGCGGCAGAAGAGTGAACACAGGCAGGAAAGGTCAGTGTGCCAGTCTAGCTATCTAGTCTCTCTTGCCCCAAAGTCTGGAGGTCTGAGATACAGGAGCATCACCCCTGGAACATCCAACACAAATTTAGGCTGAAGACAGACAACAGTTTGAGAGATCTGAATGTGGCAGGAGAGAGTCATCACCTCCCAGGATGCGTACGTATCCTGTACTTTTTTTGTCCTGTTAGTGCTTCTAAGTCAAACAGGCTCGGTAGGGTTTTTTGAGACCGTTCAATGGACTAGAACCAGAACCGAGATGAGTGTACCCAGCAGAAGCAGTGAGATCGCCTTCTGTGCTATGAACAAGTTATCCTCCGTTTTTGTTGTTCAGTCGCACAGTCAAGTCCGACTCTTCGCGACCCCATGGACCAGATCATGCCAGGCCTTCCTGTGTTCCGCCGTCCTCTGAAGTTGGCTCAATTTCATGTTCGTTGCATCTATGACACTGTCTAACCATCTCATCCTTTGCCGTCCTCGTCTTCTTTGACCTTCAATCTTTCCCAGCATCAGGGTCTTCTCCAGTGAGTGCTCCCTTCTCATTTGGTGGCCAAAGTATTTGAGCTTCAGTTTCATTATCTGGCCTTCCAGGGAACAGTCAGGGTTGATTTCCTTTAGGATTGACTGATTTGATCTTCTTGCAGTCCAAGGGACTCTCAAGAGTCTTCTCCAGCACCATAGTTCAAAAGAATCTATTCTTCGGCGCTCGGCCTTCCTTATAGTCCAACTCTCGCAGCCATACAGTACTACTGGGAATACCATTGCTTTGACCATGCGGACTTTTGTTGGCAGGGTGATGTCTCTACTTTTTATCATGCTGTTTAGGTTCGCCATCGCTTTCCTCCCAAGGAGCAGGCGTCTTTTAATCTCATGGCTGCTGTCACAGTCTGCGGTGATCTGGGATCCCAGGAACGTGAAGTCTGTCACTACTTCCACGACTTCCCCTTCTATTTGCCAAGGAGTGATGGGGCCAGATGCCATGATCTTAGTTTTTTTGGTGTTGAGCTTCAAGCCCACTTTTGCGCTCTCCTCTTTTACCCTGAGCAAGAGGCTCTTAAGGTCCTCTTCACTTTCTGCCATTAGAGTGGTATGGTCTGCATATCTGAGGTTGTTGATCTTTTCCCCAGCAATCTTAATTCCTCAGTTTTAGGAAAGCAGAAATGTTTGCGAGGGGGAATGAGGGTGAAACAGACACCTGAGCTCAGGAGACGGGAGAGGCCTGGTTCTTGCAGAGGCATATGGCCTCCCCTGCTAGAGGGGAGCCACAATACCATGGTTGTGCACAGAAGATCCCCAGTGCAAGCCCAGCAGCAACGGTTTTAGAAGGATCCCGTGCCGCAGATGTCAGAAATTCCGGAGAGCTCCTCCCAAACAGCATAGACAATACTGGGCTAGAAGGGCCAGTTGTCTGACTTGATGAAGGATAGCCTCTCTATATATACATATATATTCAGACGGTTATGTTTAAAATGTGACTGAAGCACACAGGGATGCATTCTTTAGCATCGCCAGTCAAAGACTCTGAAGTAGCAGGTGATCATTCTCTGCCGGAGGGCGAGGCACGATTGGAACTCCTCTTGAGTGCTTTTAAGTCTGCCCCCTGGGGGAAAGGGGGAGTTAACTCTCCCCAATCGGTTCCTGTTTGCCCCACCAGGGGAAATGTACAAGCAACATACAGGGAACTGATGCATTTCCCCAAATCCCAAGGGGATGTTTGAGGTCAGGGGAAATTGCATGGAGGAATAGTTAACCCCCTTTTGTCATGGCTAGGGTGCCCCGCTTCCAAGTGAGGCCTGGAGATCTCTCAGATTTGCAACTGATCTGCAGGCCACAGGGATCGGTTCCCCCGGAGAAAAGGGCAGCTTTGGAAGATGGGCTCCGTGGCATTTTACCCCCCCCCCCCGAGGTCCCTCCCCAAACAATGCCTTCCTCCGGCTCCAGGGGCGGACGAAGGCTCACTGGTGCCCTAATCACTGACCCATCTTGGTGCCCCCCTCCTTTCCACACTGACCCCCAGTCCATTTTAGTTGTTGACCTGTCTGACTAGATATACGACGCAGGTTGCAGCGATACAAAAATGTATTCATATGATAATACGATAATACTGTCCAAACTAAGCCAAGCTTGGGCTACATAAAGTTCTACAAAAATGCAATACAACATCTACTGTAATATTTCGCAAGTTAAATGTATCAAAGTTCCAGTATTCATGACCTGAAAGGCATTTTTCCACATTTCATTTTCGCAAAATCACTGATAACATCCTTGAAATTAATACCTCTCAGAATGCACCTCGCCAACAAAAAATAGAAGATAACCCTCGAGTGCACCATGATCAATTTGCACTAGTTTTATCAAAACAATTTTTTACAAATCTTTATTCGTTTTATTTTATTTTCACCCTTTTCCCAACTTTGTGGTGCCCCCTTTGGCCCTGGTGCTTAGTTTAAGGTAAAGGTAAAGGTTCCCTTGCTCGAAAGCCAGTCGAATCTGACTCTAGGGTTGCGGTGCTCATCTCCGTTTCAAAGCCGAAGAGCCAGCGCTGTCCGAAGACGCTGAACCACCGACCTTCCACAGCCTGCAGTTCAGCGTCTTAACCACTTGAGCCACCGCAGCTCCGGTGCTTAGTTTGCTTAATGGTTAATCCGCTCCTGTCCGGCTCTACTTCCCAACCCAGAGGTGGCAACTCTAGTCACGGCCTTGTCCAAATAACACCCCTCCCTCCCTCCATGGCAGTTTTTGAAAATGCCACGGAGATCCGTTCGTGCAGCTCCTTGCTTGGCCTTCAGGCCCTGGAGTGTTGCTGCCGGTCAGAGCAGGCAACAGTGAGCCAGACAGATCAGTTGCCTGACTCAGTATAAGGCAGCTTAATATGTTCTTAGATGTTCTTCCGAGTGTGCGTGCACACATGCACAGACCACACTTCTGAATCGAGAGACGCCCGGGCCCCCTGCTGCCTGGAACTCAGAGCCCCTTGGCTTGGGAGCGGAGAGCAGCTTCCGCTTGAGACTGGGAGCTCAGACAACAACGGGATATATGTTGTCACAGCTCAGGTGGGGTGTCAACTGACGCTGCCACCTCTCTGGTTCCAGGCTCCTCTGAGAAGGCCCATGCACCCTCCCAGGCCTTTTGGCCGAATAATAGGCGTGAGGACCAGGCAGAATGAACAATGAAAAGGTTTATCTTATAGGAGGTCAAACAACAAGGTGCAGAATAACAGTAAGTGGGTGAAAAGAAAAGAAATCAAATGTCCTAACATGTCTAAATAACCCTAACCCTAACCCTAACTCACCGCCCTTGGAAGAAAGAACAGCTTTTCCTGCTGCACCAGATCTTTTATTCCAAGCCCTCCTCTTTTCCTCTTGGTCAGTTTTGGCTCCAAAACCTCTCAGGGGCTTCTGGGAGTTGTAGGCCCAGCCTCACCTACTGCTAGTCAGGCTCCCTGGGCCTAGTAGGCCTCTGGTGGCACAGCCCAGATCATGACATATGTCAAGCGGGTCCCCCCAACCATGACCCACACAAGAGAAGCTTGCTCTGTACCTGCCTTCACCCCCCATTGTGAAGATGGATGGAACTGCAAAGAGGCTGTCTGGGATGCAGAGTGAGCCCTGCCTCTGTCCCCCGGCCACCCATAGGGTTGCCAAATCTCTCTTACCTCCTCGGCGGGGGATCGCTGGCCATCTCCCGGTGCCCCCGCGCGCTGTGGCCCCGCCCCAGCGTGTGACATCACATCCGGGTGACGTGCACGCGGGGGTGGGGTTTCCCCCGGGCCCCGATTCCGCGGGGGCGGAAATCGGGGCTCGAAAGCGGGGGGGAAATCCGCCCCCCGGGGGCATTTGGCAGCCCTAGCCAGCTCCACCTTTGCCACTGTAAAGACACATGTACAGCTTTGGAACCGAATCCTGGACTGCTTGGCCACACATGCCCACGCACAACACACCCTCGCCCCACGTATTAGGCAGGCTGTTCAATCACCTTGTTGTTCCCTTCTTCGCATGCTGGCGTGTCTGTCCAAACAGACCTTGTTCAGTGCTCATTTTTCTTGTTGTTTCCAGCTGAAAACTAGTCAAAGAAAGGTGGGAACAGGCTTTGCACTAGACACTGGGACTGGCCAATCAGTGCTGTTTGCAGCCCCTGCTCGGAAGGGGAGGGGTAGCTTTGTGGTTGGTGCTCTGAGAAAGAGAAGAGGCAGCTTCACCCTGCAGGGGAACTGATTTCTGCAGTCTGGAGGTCCACTGTAATTCCGGGAGAGCTCCTGGCCCCACCTGGAGGATGAAAACCCTAGCAGGGGCTCACCTCCAGGAGCAAGGAACCATTTGGGGGGCACCAGTAGTAGCTCTTTGCAGCTTTGCCGGGATGCTTCCTTGCACTAAGGAGACAGGTCTAAGAACCAGGGCGGCTGGAGTTCTCTAAGAATCAGGGCGGCTGCTTGCACGATAGCATTGTTTGCCTTGGAAGGTCACATGCCGGTTTATGTTGAGATGCTTTTTGAACAGAGGCTCTGCCCTGGTTTTTTCCCTTGCTCATCCTCGCCCGCGCCCGTTTTTCCCTCTCCCTTCCCCAGGAACGTGTTCCCGACAAACCACGTGGCCGGCTTTTGTTGTAAGAGTCATAAAAAGGACATTTTTCATCTCCCCTTTTTCCCTTCCCTTCCTCTTAATCTCAGACATAGATTTATTCCCTCCACGCTGCCTGCGGTGTTCCGAGCTGGGAGGGGTCAGGGAAGGCGCTGATGGGACAATAATAGATAATATGGCCGCTCCCCAGAGCCTTGTCCAGGTCCACAGCCTATTCATCAGCAGACGGCGCTCATGCCAAGGTCAGCGCTAACGAGGATGTGCTCGGGTCCCTGGCCGCCCCCATGGGGCATCCTCCAATCAGATTGCTCCGATCCATGCTCCAGCTTCCCATCTTTACAAGCGCTGCCTTGCGCAGACCAGAATGTGCAACGGAGAGGTTGCCCTCCGCTCCATAACCGACATTTCCGCTGCATGCGTCCTTGCCTCTGGGCCTCTCTCGGTCTCAAACAGGCTTGGCTGCTTACTTTTGCCAGATTTTTTTTACAAAAAGATTTAAAAGCCTTTTGATCGCTTTTAAAAGATGCCCTGGACTAAATGGGCAGCGGTGCTTCTTAAGGAATGTTAATTGTATTTAATTGCTTTCCAAAACTGCAGGTGGCAGGCCTGTCTTGGAAGAGGCTGTCTCAAATGGGAGGGAATGCCTCTTCAAAGGTGGGCCGTACCGAGAAGGGAAGAACTTGGGAAGTGTCCTTACCCCCCCTCCAAAACAATTCTGTTACTCATCTGGAAATATAGGCCGATTTAGTTGATTTGTATTCATAGGATTAATTTGAAATCCTGTGCATGTTTACTGGGAAGCAAATGCCACTGGACACATGGGGAGGGGCCGTGGCTCAGTGGTAGAGCATCAGCTTTGCAGGCAGAAGGTCCCAGGTTCAACCCCTGGCATCTCCAGTTAAAAAGATCAGATCGTAGGTGACGTGAAAGACCTCTGCCGGATCCCCTGGAGAGCCGCTGCCAGCCTGAGTAGACGAGACTGACCTTGATGGAAGGACGGCCTGATTCAGCAGAAGGCAGCTTGGCAAATAGAAGGGGAAGTCGCGGAAGTAGTGACAAACTTCACCCTGGGATCCCAGATCACCGCAGACTGTGACAGCAGCCATGAAATTAAAAGACGCCTGCTCCTTGGGAGGAAAGCGATGGCGAACCTAAACAGCATGATAAAAAGTAGAGACATCACCCTGCCAACAAAAGTCCGCATGGTCAAAGCAATGGTATTCCCAGTAGTCATGTATGGCTGCGAGAGGTGGACTATAAGGAAGGCCGAGCGCCGAAGAATAGATTCTTTTGAACTATGGTGCTGGAGAAGACTCTTGAGAGTCCCCTGGACTGCAAGAAGATCAAATCAGTCAATCCTAAAAGAAATCAACCCTGACTGTTCCCTGGAAGGCCAGATAATGAAACTGAAGCTCAAATACTTTGGCCACCCAATGAGAAGGGAGCACTCCCTGGAGAAGACCCTGATGCTGGGAAAGATTGAAGGTCAAAGAAGACGGGGACGGCAAAGGATGAGATGGTTAGACAGTGTCATCGATGCAACGAACATGAAATTGAGCACACTTCAGAGGACGGTGGAAGACCGGAAGGCCTGGCGGGACCTGGTCCATGGGGTCACGAAGAGTCGGACTCGACTGTGTGACTGAACAACAACAAAAGCTTCAAGGGTGTTCATGTGCCTTTGACTAAAATGTAAAGAAATGCATGATTTATGTGGTCACTGAGCTCCCCCAAAGCCTGTTAATCTTCCAGAAGCAGTATTTTATCAGACTGGCTCTTTAGCAGCTACAGTCCTTGCCCCAAACAGGCCCAAAGAGCCCCGAAATATTCATCCTGCCCCCCCAAATATACCATTCTTCTGACAGGATGGTCATCTAGAACCGTGAGGTACAATTTGTGGGAGTGGGATAGGGGGCTTTCTACCGCCACCCCATCTTGTTGCTGGATGCTTTGGGGCCTCTCATCTGGGATACTGAGGTGTAAGGAAATCTTTGGTCAAGAACCCACGAAACTGCCATCGACTGAATCGGTCCCTCCGTGTCAGTCTTGTCTACTCAGACTGGCAGCTGCTCCCCAGGGTCTCAGGCAGAGGACTTTCACACCACCTATTGCCAGATCTTTTAACTGGAGATGTCGGGGATCGAACCTGGGACCTTCTGCACGCCAAGCAGATGCTCTACCACAGAACCATCACCTTCCCTATCCGGCTCTCATCAAAATCAAGCCGGGCCAAATCACCTCTGTTTCACCATGGAGTAAGACCGCAACTTTAGAGAATAATTTTTTTAAAATTATATCCATAGACAATGCATCATGGAATTCACCCTGCCAGGTGACTGATTCTACTGGGAAAACACCATCTCAGCTCCCCTCCTTCGCCCCTTCCCTGAATGGTGTACAGTGAAGTGACCAGGGCTTTCTTTTGTAGAAAAAGCCCAGCAGGAACTCATTAGCATAACAGGCCACACCCAACAGCAGAAACTCATTAGCATATTAGGCCACACCCAACAGTGCAGCTTATTGGCATATTAGACCACACCCCCATGCCTTCCCTTGGCTTGCCCAGGCACTCGTGGCTATGGGGAGCCCGGGGAAGCCCCCCTTGAAGGGGAGGGAGGCAGTTTAGGGAGGCAGTTAAACTGCATTCCCTTGGCTTGCCTGGGCACCCCATGGCTGAGGGAACCCAGGCAAGCCGGCCCTTGTACAGGCCAGGGAAGGCACAGGGAGGCATTTAAATGCCTCTCCAATCCTTCCAGGGGCCCCGCCCCCTGCCTCAGAGTCACCAGGGGGGTCGCTCTCCAGGCCTTCCCCCTGTAGCCACGCGCACACAGAGGTTTTGGCTGTAGTGGGCGTGGCCAGCTCTGAAGCCAGCCGGAACTCCGTTCCTGTGCGTTCCTGCCCAAAAATAGCCCTGGTGAAGTCCCACAATGCCAATCCATTCTGCATGGACAAACTCAAAGGGACAACAGCAAAAGATACCAGTTACCTTTCTGTCTCCAGTTAAGGTCGTCATCCTCCACGTAGGGACTGGAGCTCTCCTGGAATTACAACCAGCCTCCAGACTTCAGAGCTCAGCCCCCCCCCCAGGAGGAAATGGTATCTTCAGAGGGTGGACTCTGCGGCATCACTCCCTTGCCAAACTCCCTCCCTTCCCCCAAACCCTGCCTTCCCCAGGGATCGCCCCCAGAACTCCGGGAATTTCCCAAGCCGAGTTGGCAACCCTGACTCCATCGATGGGGCCTTGTGTATCCAACCATTGTGAAGCCAATTCAATAGCCACTTTTGTACAAAGGTCACATGTTATTTATTTATTTATTTATTATATTCGATTTATATACCGCCCTTGACCCCGAAGGGTCTCTGGGCGGTTTACACATATAGGTTGATCCTACCTAGGGCCACAATTCCTATGGGGGAGGGACTACCTATCAGCACCCAAGCGGCGCGTTCTCTTTTTGTCGTTCGGGCGGTCATCCGATGTTGCTCCCGGCGCCCCAGGATAGGTTGACATCCTCCGGCAGGCTCTGCAATGGACTCCTCGGCGCTCGGCTGCTTCTGTCTGCAGCTTCCGGCTTTTGTCCCTTCGGTTCCGCCGCGCTGCGTCGTCACACCGGCACGCCGCCAACAACTCCGCCTCCATATATTATTAAATATATTTATATATTAAAGAGGCGGTAGTCTTCCGCTGCTCCTCCATATATAAAAATGCTGGCTCCCACGCAACAAGCGAACCGGACCAGGAGTCTAAAGGACCGTGGGGCACGCACTGGCCTGTTTGTTAAGGGGCTTCCGGGGCAGGCCTCCCCATATTTCCCTCTGGCCAGAACTAGGTACTCACGTAGAGGCCAACTCCCTTACTCAGGCTTAAGACTGCCAACTCCGGGTTGGGGAATTCCCAAAGATTTGGGGGTGGAGCCTGGGGAGGGCAGGGACCTCAGTGGTGTATAAGGCCGTGGAATCCACCCTCCAAAGAAGTCATTGGCTCCAAGGCAACTTATAACTGTCGTCTGGAGATCAGTTGTGATTCTGTGAGCTCTCCAGGCTCCACCTGGAGGTTGACAACCCTACCCAAGCTCAAGACCCGTAGCCGTGGACTTGAGTTCTGAATGCCAGGCAATGTAATATGTGAACCAGCACTGCTAAGGTTGGGAGGCAGGGCTACCAGACCCAGCTGGGAGTGGGGGATCCTTGACCCTGGCTCCTGTTTCCCACTGCCATTCAGAGCAGCAGCAAGAGAAGAATAAGTCCATCAGGTGCATGACATCGCTTCCAGCAGAATCCTGGATGTGACATTAGTTCCATCTAGGACTCCCTGGAAACTCTATTGCTTTACCATAGAATTTCTGGGAATCCCTAGAGAGACTGAATATCATTTCCTGGTATCCCCGGCAGTGACATCATGCTGTTGCTGTCTGCCCCCCATGTTCCCACCCACTCCTGGTCTCCTGCTGGTTGCCACACAAATGTATGAAGTTGGTTACTTTATAAAGAACAAGCACTTGAAGCTAACCTTCTACCAAGCTCACTCTTGTATCTTCTCTTAGGGTTCTCAGGTCCCTCTTGGCCACCAGCTAGGGATGGGGGGTGAGTAGGGTTGCCGGATCCAGGTTGGGAAACTCCTAGAGATTTGGGGGTGGAGCCTGGAGAGGACCAGGACCTCATTGGGCACAGTGCCACAGAGTCCACCTTCCAAAACACCCATTTCCTCCGGGGGAACTGATCTCTGTAGTCTGGAGACAAGCTGTAATTCTGGGGAATCCCCAGGTCCCACCTGGAGGTAGGGCTGCCAAGTCCCCCCGGGGGGGCGGAAAACCCCCCCGCCCCAGAGGCCCGTTCCCCGACGCTGGGGAATCGGGCCCCGGGGGGAACCCCGCCCCAGCGTGCGCGTCACAGGGAAGTGATGTTATGACGCCGGGCATGCTGGGGGTGGGGCCATGGCCATACAAGGGAAAACTCTATGGTTTTCCCTTGCATCGTCATGGCCCCACCCCCAGCGTGCCCGGCATCATAACGTCACTTCCCTGTGATGTGCATGCGGCGTGCGTGCGCTTTGCGCGCGC
>NW_015163631.1:263560-272906 GCF_001447785.1 Gekko japonicus
CATTCCTGTCTTCTCTATATCTTGCCTGGCAGCATCTCTCTGATACTCAGTGGCTCGGGAGTCACATGTGGCTCTCTGACATGCCGACTGCGGCTCTTCTGAGCACTGTTCCCTGACGTGGTACCCGCCCCACGCTTCATGAATGTGGGACTGGTGGCTGACAAGTGGTCCCCACCTTGAGACAGCCACCACCAGAGGAACAGGTGTGCTGTGAGCCTCCCTGAGGTGCAGGCCTCCTGCCAGGGATGGAAGTAAACGTGGCTCTTCTGGCCGGTGGGAGTACCACGGGCTGAGTACCATGCCTCTCAGGCTTCAGCACCGAGGCTTCTCCCTGCCCCGTTCCTGGAGGAGGCCTAGCTAGACTCTCCAGGGACTGAACCAGTACAGCAGCAGCCCTCCCAGTCAGCGCTTCCGCGTGTTCCCAATTCCCATCCTGGTGTAAAACACATCGCTTTGGGCATGTCCTCAAAGCCTCGATAACATCTCCGGCGCTTTTTCAGCCCGAGCAAAGCAAATGCGAAGGCGTTCGTGACGGCACGCGCTTCTAAGCACAGCAATGAACATCTGATAAATCTTTTTAAGCGTTCTGTTTACAGCAGAATTTATTCTTCTGACGGCTTCGGCGCATACGAGCCCTCTGAGCCAAGTAACAGATCTTCCGACGCTTAGAAAAAAAACATTTCCCTCATTGGCTGCCCGTGGTGAAGTAATTTATATTGCTCGTTCCCCTTCCAATTACAAGGAGGGTGTTAAAAAGCTTATGGAAATCTGGGGTCATCCGCATCAGCAGTGGCTGTTCGCCAGGATTTGCACAGGCCTTTTTTGTGGACAAAAAGGCGTTTTAAAAATTTAATTTAGTAAGTAAGAAACAAAACAAAAAAAACACCAGGCATGCACGCAGGCACACACGCACAACCCAGCCATTGATTTGGGGGAGGAGTTTTGCTGGCGTTCAGACTCCAGGAAAAATGATCCCCCGCACATTTTCTGCCCAGGTGTTTTGCTTTGTTTTTTGCTTATTATTTCCTTCGCCCACGAAAGGGAAAATGAGGACAAATGGAGATCATTTTAAAAATGAACCTCAAGGCCTCTCTGTTGGCTTCATTGCCGGGGTCTATTTAGAGCACTATCCGTTATTGCCGGGGTCTATTTAGAGCACTATCCGTTAAGCCGTGTGGGGCTTGTAACGTTATGTGGCGATACCTTTTGCGAGTGTCTGAAGGAGAGGCGGACTCCCCTCTGCCCGTCTGATCCTCGTCCTCCAGGGCCACAGGCGCCAAAGGCCCCCCCGCGACACTAATTGAATCCACCTCTCTGGCAAAGCACTAACAAATTGCAAATGGCCGTTGATAACCTGACTTTCAGAGCGGAGGCCTCCCTGTCTCCTTTGCATCCACGTTCCCTCTCCTGCCATTAGCTTTCGTGCTCACCCGGGCTACCAACAATTAAAAAAGATAACCAAATGCCCAGCGGCCCTCTTTCCTAATTAGATGCCAGAGCCGGGGCTTTGGAGAGTGGCTAAGTGCTTCAATTACCTTGCTCTTCTCCCGCCTCTGCTGTCCTTGTTAGACCAGACAGGTCGGGTACCCAAAGGGAAACAATTAAGGCTAGCGAGAGAGGTGAGGTTGCGGGGGGAGGGGAGAGACACACGCTAGTCTGTACCTGCTGCATAAGCAAAGGGCGTGCGGGTAGGCCACAGAGAGAGACAAATTAGGGGCAGAGAGTTTGTCGGTGACTGTTCATCCCTTACGGTTTTGAAAACATGGGGCTGTACGGCCATTTGGTGTAATCGCCAGGGGTCATTTCCTGCAGGAGCGCACAGGAGCGGAGCTCCGGCAGTAAAGAGCCCTGGGGGCGGGCACATGCAACAAGCCCCACCCCCTGCTCTCAGCAGCCCTCAGTCAGAGCAAGAAGTAGCCAGGTAAGTTGCAGAGCTCCCCCCCCCGGGCCCCCGGTCCAAAACAGTCCAGTGGAACTTTAAGACCAAGTTTTTTTCAGGTAGAAGCTCTCCCTCTTCTGCGAGGACAGATCTGCACATGTCCCCCCCTCCAATAGCTAGCAATCCAAAACAGTCCAGTGGAGCCTGAGGGGTGGGTGTTGCCTTCTGACACCCTTCTTCAGGGGAGCTGATCTTGGTCGTCTGGAGATCAAATGTAATAATGGGGGGGTCTCCAGGTGCCAGGTGGAGGTTGGCAAGCCTGTGCATTTGTTGTCCGTATGACAGACAGGTTTAAGGAAAACCTGGCTTCAGCCTCTTGTGTGAGAAGTTTGACCTGCTTGCCTTCTGGTGGACACACACACCCACGGCGCCCCCCGCTTCTGCAAAACAGAGAAAATAGTGCTGGGATCCCTAGAATGCAGTGTGCCAAACCCATCCAGAGGGTCTATGGGGAAAATTCTGCCCAGGGAAATTGGTGACCCCCAACAAATGCCGCACTGCGGACTTTGAACCCCTGAAAACCTCTTCCAATATTATTGTCTATAAATCTCCTCCCCTCCTCTTTCACTTCCTCCTTTCCCTCCTCTTCTCTAAATTACTTTTGCTGATTGCAAAATGATAGGAAAAAAATGACATCTAATACCCAAGATGGCCCCATAGTGCGGATCAAACAATCTACATAATGGGGCCACCTGGGATAGGTGAGGTGTTGCCCCCCCCGGTTTGCAGGGGGGGGGTCCTGAAAACGTAAGTGTTTATTTATAGATTGCCTTTCAACTAAAAGTCCCCAAGGCAGTGTGTACAAAAAGGTAAAATACAGTAAAATCAATAGAAGGCCATTTACAGTAAAACTCAGCTGAAAAAGCTACAAACAATAAAGTGCCACGAAATCAATAAAAAACAATATTCTGATGGTGCCACGCACCTGACACACCATTCTTATAGATCTCATCGAAAGGCCTCCCGGAAAAGGCAGGTCTTCAAACCTATCTGGAAGGCCTTCAGTTAACCATCCCCCCCCCAAAGTAAAGCAAAAGCAGACACCACAAGAAAGAAGACAAGAGAAGAAATTGGATTTATACCCCGCCCTTCACTATTCGAAGGCGTCTCCTTTCCCTTCCCCTCCCCGCAACAGACACCCTGTGAGGTCGGTGGGACTGAGAGAGCTCTTTCGAGAACTGTCCTTGAGAGAACAGCTTCGAAAGAACTTGTGACTGACCCGAGGTCACACCAGCAGCTGCATGTGGAGAAGTGGCGAATCAACCCCAGTTCTCCCAGATTAGAGTCCGCCGCTCTTAACCACGACACCAAACTGGCTCAGAGCAAAAAAAAAAAACTTAAACACCCAGAGCAGGGGTCATTTTGTAGAAAAAGAGGTGCAGGAGCTCATTAGCATAACTCATTAGCATGATTTATTTGCATATGCCACACACCCTGACATCACCGGAAGTGTGTCAGAAGGCAACACCCACTGCTCAGGCTCCACTGGACTGTTTAGGATTCCTAGCTATTGGGGGGAGGGGAACGTGCAGATCTGTCCTCGCACAGGAGGGAGAAAGGCGGGGGGGTGTAGGGCTTTCCCGGGCCATCTGTTGAGGCCGGTGGGCCGGGAAAGGCGGGTGGGGGGGCTCTGTAGGCCTTTCCCAGGCTGTGCGCTGAGGCGGGCGAGTGGGGAAAGGCAGCGGGGGGCTCCGGAGGCCTTCCCCAGGCCCTGCGCCTCGGTGCGGGCCGGGGAAGGTGAGGTGGGGTGCTCCAGAGGCCTTCCCTGGGCCCTGGGCCTCGGCGTGGGCCAGGGAAGGCGGGCCGGGGGGGCTCTGCAACTTACTTGGCCGCTTCTTGCTCCGACTGAGGGCTGCTGGGAGCAGGGGGCGGGGCTTGTTACATGTGCCCGCCCCCTGGGCTCTTTACTGCCGGAGCTCCGCTCCTGTGCGCTCCTGCAGGAAATGACCTCTGACCCAGAGCAAACAAAGTTTAAAAGAGAGGTACAGATCATCCAGGGGAAGAAAGAACATGCGACTAGTCACTAGCGTGGTTTTGATCTTCTGGTGTCAGCTGAGCGTTGAAGAGCGACAACACTAGCATCTCAAGCTAGCCAAATTTAAAAGGTGTCATTTCTAAAAGGGGGAGGGGCCAGAGAGCCAGAAAATGGGTCCCCTGCCCCTATTTCAATACAGACCGCCAGAGCATGTGGTGGTCAGGATGAGAGTGCCTGCTTCCAGGTCTCCCCTTTTAGGGTTAGGTTATACATCCAGCAGAATCAGGTGCGGAAGCCCTTCTGGGGACAGACCACTTCCTGACGATGTAGAAGGGATCCCTTGTACAGGGTTGCCAACCTCCTGGTGAGGCCTGGAGTTGTCCCGGGTGATCTGCAGATTCGAGAACAGTTCCGCTGGATGAAATGGCAGCATTGGAGAGCGGACTCTGGCACCGCACTCCACGGGGGTCCCCCAAACTCTGCCTCTTCCAGGCATTTCTGCGTTGCCAACCCTGCCTGTGTTAACAGCAAGATTTTCCTCTACGCTTCCCATTCTAGCTTTATGGCCATAAGGACTAGATGCTGGCCTTAAAAGGTAAAGGTAAGGGTTCCCTTGTTCGAAAGCCAGTCGAATCCGACTCTAGGGTTGCGGTGCTCATCTCCGTTTCAAAGCCGAAGAGCCAGCGCTGTCCGAAGATGTTTCCGTGGTTATGTGGCCGGCATGACTAAACACCAAGGGGCACGGAACGCTGTTACCTTCCCACCGAAGTGGTCCCTATTTATCTACTTGCAATTTCTTGCTTTCGAACTGCTAGGTTGGCAGGAGCTGGAACTAGAGATGGGAGCTCACTCCGTCATGCGGCACCCGGGTCTCGAACTGCTGAACTACCGACCTTCCACAGCCTGCAGTTCAGCGCCTTAACCACTTGAGCCACCGCAGCTCCAGATGCTGGCCTTATAAGTTTTTAAATGGATGTTGGGGATCTTAGGATGCTAACCCTTCGGGAACTTCCCAGCCTGGAATTGGCAAGCCTAATCCGATGGCATCCTCTGTATAGAATCACATAACCAAAACCGAACGTGCTGCAGAAGCGCCTCCTCCCTGGCATGTTTTTCTGTGCAAAGGGCTCCCCCTGGGAGAGCACTCCGACTGCCAACTGCAGGTTTGGAAATTCCTGGAGATTCGGGAGTAGAACCTGAAGAGGGCACAGTTGGGGAGGGCAGCATGAAAAAATGCAAAGCAGTACCGCTGGGTCAGGCTGACTGGCCATTGATCACCTGGGCCATAGCATCCCCTCTTAGACTCAGTATGCTGTGCAATGGGGAGTGTGTACGTTTAGTCGCAATGGATCCTTGGGCACGCCCACTCTAGTTAACTGTTTTAAAATGTTTTATTCGTTTTTAGCGCACTGTGTGCCTTGATTGTGTTGGCCATGGTGTTGTATTACACCGGTATGCTGTGATCCGCCCTGAGCCCGCGTGCGGGGAGGGCGGGATATAAATGTGATTAAATAAATAAATAATAAATGTGGCGCTTCTCCTGTAACCCATGCTGTATGGCCCCAGAACGGCTTTCCCAGATGATGTCACTGACAGTATCAATTGGAGACCAAGCCCGACGAGGAAAGGCTGAGGGACTTGGGAGTGTTCAGTCTGGAGAAGAGGAGGTTGAGGGGGGACATGGTTGCTCTCTCTAAGCATTTGAAGGGCTGTCGCTTAGAGAAGAAGAAGAAGAGAAGAGATTGGATCTATACCCCGCCCTTCACTTGGAGTCTCAGAGCGGCTTACAAACTCCTTTCCCTTCCCCTCCCCACAACAGACACCCTGTGAGGTGGGTGGGGCTGAGAGAACTCTGACAAAAACTGCTCTTTTCCAAGGACAGCTGTGCCAGAGCTTGTGACTGACCCAAGGTCACATCAGCAGGTGCAAGTGGAGGAGTGGGGAATCGAACCCGGTTCTCCCAGATTAGAGTCTGCACACTTAACCACTACACCAAACTGGGAAGGAGCTCTTCCTGTTGGTAGCAGAGGAGAGGACTCACAATAATGGGTTTGAATTACAGGCAGAAAGGTGCCAGCTGAATATTATGAATTTCTTTTCACAGTAAAAGTAGTGGTGGATGGTGGTGAGTTCCTCCTCACTGGCAGGCTTCAAGCAGTAG
This sequence comes from Gekko japonicus, assembly GCF_001447785.1. Classification (NCBI taxonomy): domain Eukaryota; kingdom Metazoa; phylum Chordata; class Lepidosauria; order Squamata; family Gekkonidae; genus Gekko; species Gekko japonicus. Next base: position 269,636 of record NW_015163631.1, read on the forward strand.
CTGGATGGACGTTTGTCAGGGATGCTTTAAGCTGATCCTGCATTGAGCAGGGGGTTGGACTAGATGGCCTGTCTGGCCCCTTCCAACTCTTTAGTTCTATGATTCTAACTAGCCCCAGGTCAGAACTTCATAAGTAGCAGAATGTGAAAGTATAATGAAATGTACCTCTTCAGACTACACGTGTATGCATGGAAGAGTGCTACTCTTGAAAGCTTTCCATCATTAAAAAAACAAAACTTCCCCGCAGATAGAAAACTAGTACAACAGACAGAAAGGTTCCAGCTGAGTCTCTTTCTGCTGGTTTTCCAGTTGCAGAGAGCTTGGGATGTAGAGGAGCATACAAAAATGTGATTCCATGCTGTGCTGGTTTTCCAGTTGCAGAGAGCTTGGGATGTAGAGGAGCATACAAAAATGTGATTCTCTACTTCCAGGCTGAAGTCACGCAGTTCATTCCACTGCTTCACTCTGCCATGTGTATGGAGCAGGCCTTGGATGTCACTGGTGGGAATTCTCTGTGCAAGGTGTTTTTCCCCAATCTTAAACATATTTGAGATGAAATTGCAAAACTGCAGCGTACTTTCAGAAACACTGGCTGTACTTGCTGACGCTGAGCTGCAGACCGGAAGGTTTGTAGCTCAGCAGTTCAAGATCCGAGAGCCACCTGACAGAGTGAGGCTCCTGTCTCTGGCCCCAGCTCCTGCCAACCTAGCAGTTCGAAAGCAAGAACCTTTAACCTCCATAATATATATTGCAATGTCAGCAAACACAGGACATGCAGTTACGGCCTTTTAAAATTAAAGCAAGCAAAGGGATATGTGCCCCCCCCCAAGGTTATGACCCCAAAACAATTTCCATCGTGGCAGCTGGCAGGGATGCAAAGCTACCCTCCAATAATCTGCTTGGGACTTTTGTTCATGACATTTATGCTCCAGTGCCCTTATACCGAAATAATGCCCAAGGTGGCTTACAGATAAAATGATCCGAATGCTAAAAGGAAAAGAAGAAAAAGAATCACTACTGTGACAACAAACCAAGCCGTGGGAAATAGTTTAGAAACCTGAATGGACCGACCATTTAACGTAACCCCTTGGCTTCAGAAACCTATGGGGATGAGTGGTGGCAAAGAAACCTCCTTTTTGATAGACCGATCAATTTTGTTGTTGTTCAGTCACACAGTTGAGTCCGACTCTTCGCGACCCCCTGGACCACATCACGCCAGGCCCTCCTGTCTTCCACCGTCCTCCGGAGTTTCATCAACTCTATGCTCATTGCATCAATAACACTGTCTAGCCATCTCATCCTTTGCCGTCCCCGTCTTCTTTGACCTTCAGCCTTTCCCAGCATCAGGGTCTTCTCCAGGGAGTGCTCCCTTCTCATTGGGTGGCCAAAGTATTTGAGCGTCAGCTTCAGTCTCTGGCCTTCCAGGGAACAGTCGGGGTTGGTTTCTTTTAGGACTGACTGATTCGATCTCCTTGCAGTCCAAGAGACTCTCGAGAGTCTTCTCCAGCACCAGACTGATAATGCACCCACATATAATTTGCACTTACTGGGTGGGATCCAGCAGATCCATCCTGTTGAAGGTGGCACTTCTGCTTGTGCCAGGGACTCAGCGGAAGCCTCCTTGTGGCAGGGGAAGCCACCACTGCGAGTGGGAAAGATCCAGGGGATCCAATGCACTGATTTTTTAAAAATTTTTTTTTACTTAAAACAGAGCAGAATTCTGGCCTATATCTTAGTGCAAAGTGAATGCAGAACTTCCCTAGTGCCCTTGGAGGTTCTCCCAGCATGATTGGTTCTGAATGGAGCCTACCACAGGCAGGGCTGCCAACTTCCAGGTGGTATTATCAGGGGTCATTTTGTAGAAAAAGAGGTGTAGGAGCTCATTAGCATAACTCATTAGCATAACTTATTTCCATATGCCACACCCCCTGACATCACCGGAAGCATGTCAGAAGGCAACACCCACCCCTCAGGCGCCACTGGACTGTTTTGGATTGCTAGCTATTGGAGGGGGGGGGGAGAGAGGTGCAGATCTGTCCTCGCAGAGGAGGGAGAGCTTGTACCTGAATAAAACTTGGTCTTAAAGGTGCCACTGGACTGTTTTGGACCGGGGGCCGGGGGGGCTCTGCAACTTACCTGGCTGCTTCTTGCTCTGACTGAGGGCTGCTGGGAGCAGGGGGTGGGGCTTGTTGCATGTGCCCGCCCCCTGGGCTCTTTACTGCCGGAGCTCCACTCCTGTGTGCTCCTGCAGGAAATGACCCCTGGGTATTATCAAACAGAGAACCACTGTGGTGAGAATGACAATAACATTTAATAAATCTTATCAACATCAATTTGTATATCAATTAAAACTTTGCAATATTGTTAAGGAAATCCTAAGATTTTCAAGGAAAAGTCCAACATCCTCAATGAGCACCCAGTTATACACTCATTTCACCAGTCTTCCTCAGGAGTAATCCTATTGTGTTGGAAAGTGTCAGCCTCTTGATACAGCTTAACTTCTTTTTGGGTTCCTTCAAATAGTTCCAGCTAAACTTCTTATTTGATTGCCTCAAATTATCCTGGAACGAACATGGTTATTTAAAATGGAAAGAAACATGAAGCTGAATGGAATATAGTTTTGCTTTAATTTTTAATTTTAAAAAAATTATTAATAATTTTTAACTTTAAACTTCCTTCCAGTTCCATTTCAAGTGTTTGAATTAGGAGCAAGCCAGTTAATTAATTTCCAGTAGTAGCAACCAGTCCTCTTTTTGGCTGGCAATTTGAAAAAAGAAGGCTTCTAGCCAGATTTAAAAAAGAGGACTGGTTGCTACTGCTAGAAATTAATTAACTGGTTTAGGTCCCGGTCACATGGGCCAGATAACATGGGGGGGGGAGGTGTGGCTGTTTGCCCCAGAGCAAACTAAAGAGCGGTAGCCCGATCACACGGTCCCCCTAGTCTCTGCACTTCGGCTGTTAGCTGGTGATCACACAGCGATGCTGGAGCATGGCAAAGAAGCGGCGTGGCAAAGAAGCGGTGTGGCAAAGAAGTGGCGTGGCAAAGAAGAGGGGCGGCAAGCGTTTCACATATGTGCGCATGTGCAGTTCCGCAGAGCAGCACTTCTTTCAGTTACATGTTTGTGCACATGCGCTTCCAAAAACATCCAGTTTGCGACGGGACGTGGATGGGCACCGGATGCCACGGGATACTAGCTCTCCCGCGATCAGACGCCCGCCCCCGCCCCGCGTTTTCCAGATACTAGTGCGCTTTCCGAGGTAGTTTTTTACT
>NW_015163631.1:275874-282297 GCF_001447785.1 Gekko japonicus
AGCCAGGAGGAGGCAGGAGAAGAGGGAGGGTAAGTTGCTTCCTCCCTGCCTCTCCCCACCCCTGCCTGCCTGGGGCCAGGGAGGGCCTTCGCGGGGCTTCCTTGCACTCCCACTGGCCTTGCAGGTCCACCGCCAGGCCCCTCATGGGGCTCGGCAGTGGAGCTGCAAGGCTGGCGGCGGCGGCCGGGACCATTGGGGGCGGGGTGTGTGGCCTTATGACACTTCCGGTGATGTCAGGGGGTGTGGCCTTATGACACACGTCCAGTGATGTCAGGGGGTGTGACATATGCTAATGAGTTATGCTAATGAGTTCCCCTAGCTCTTTTTCTACGAAACGACCCCTGCTTCTGCTGGCCTAAGCAACAATTCTGATAACAAGCCAGCAGGTGGGGGTGGTGACTTCTGTAGTCCAGAAAGCTAACACTCAGGCAGAAAAACTCTCTTAAAGGAGATCAGTTTCTTGACACAAAGTTAGAAGGGATCCTAGAGGTCACCTACTCCAACCCCTTTGCTCAGTTGGGGAATTATTCAGCTACAGCACCACACTCTGCTTAAAGGAGTGCACGCCTTTCAAAATGTTTTAAAATGATTGGAAAAAGCATTTACAGGAGAAATTCTTCTTCTTAACCTTTTCAAATCTGGCAGTTAATATGTTAGTAAAGTCCTTTTGGAGTTAGTACATCTTCTTTGGCACATCCAGATAAGTCTTTATTTTTTAAGACGATTTTCTTTTTTCTCTCGTAAGTTATATTTTGGACCTCCGGCTGCTCCTTTTTCTTCCTCTTCTTTCACCTCCCCTTCCGAGCTGCTGCTTTCATCGCTTTTCCCTGACATCCACTCGGCGAGTTCTGCTTCCTCTTCTGTGTTGGCGTGCCTCTTCAAAAATTCTTTTGCCTTCAAGATAGAGTCAATCTTTTCTCTTCTGTCTTTAAATTTACAGACCAGTCCTTCTGGCGTTAACCACCTGTAGCTAATTTGACGTTTTTGTAAGAACAAAGTCAGTCCTTTATATTCTTTTCGCTTCATTCTAATTTCAAATGGGATATCTTTCAAAACTCGGATTGGTTGTTCTCCAATTTTCAGGGGTGTTGTTGATACTGCTTTTAGAATTTGATCCCGGAGACGTTGCTTGGTAAATTTCACCAATACTGGAAACTTATTCTTCTTCGTGAAGTTGGAGTAGGCTCTATAGGCCAAATCCCCTAAAAGCCCCACCATAGCTGCGGGCCTGCTGGGAATCCTAACCAGAACCCCTCAACCACACGCTGCCAGGCAAGGACCTGCAGGTGATGTACAACGGTGGCACTCCTGGAGGGCGCACACACGACCAGCATCGGCCCAATCTGCATCTTGCCTTTGCTCCGCTGTTTGACCAAACCCACACTGGAACAGAAAAAGAAGCGTCTCAAAACCACTTTCAGATGCCCCGGGCCAACTCCGTACTGACTGCAGAGTCACCCCTGAATGGCCATAAAATGGCCATAAATCTATGCAGGCGGCCACCATAAAGCCGAGAGATCAAACGAAGTGAAAGCGTCCTGCAGTCTGGACACTGCCATAAAATCCGACAGTCAATCAGAATGAAAGTGGCATGCAATGCAGAGGGGAATTTCTGTTCCAGCGTGGGTTTGGTAAGACAGAGGAGCAAATGCTAGGTGCCGATTGGGCCTCTATTAGGGAAACAAAATATAGTGAGCACAAAGGCTCACAGGCAGGGGAAGGGAGAATACACGGGCAGGTGGGGATGTAGATGGGTGGGAAGGAAGGAAGGAAAGCAGGAGTCGTGGTCAGGACCGGAGAGGGGGCCCCCAGGCACTCTCTTCCCAGGGACCCCCAAAATCTGGAGCCAGCCCTGCTACAACCGGCTTCCTTTCCAAAGTGTGGAATCAGCTGACTTCCTAAAGAAGGATTACGTGATTTGGAGGGGGGGACATTTTGTAAGCCCCGACTTAAAGTTTTGCTGGTGGAAACTTTTCAGAGGAAACTGACACACAGCCCCGGAATACACAGATGCCACTTTGTCTCTGGCGGCTGGCTCACAGGTTGACGTCGTGCATAGATTTTAATTTTAACAAAATAGCTGTCTCCGGCGAAAGGATCATCAGCCTCTAAAAAGGTGAAACTCGTCTTGAGCTGAACAGGCCCGGGTGCTGTCATTGATTTTCCGGGAAGAAGAAAAAAAAAACAGCCTCTGGCTACTCCACCAAATTAGTAGTCACTGATGACCAATTATTTTGCCCCGCTGTGAACGGGAAGGTGGAACTAAAAATCCAGTTTGTCAGACCCAGGGCTCTCCCCCTGAAACGCCTTTCAACTGGTGTGTACTTAAAATCCCTCTGAAGGTTCTGACGCTTCCTGGCTTCCCTGGGAAGTTTCATCCTCCATATTAACAAAAAAAAAAAGTTTTAATGAGCTGTGGGGATATGATGATGAGCCATCATAAGCACAGCCTGTTCTCGTCTCGGTAGAGAACTATTTCGCCAAACAGGCGAATCACAGCTGTCAGGATTTATACATGCGTACACCCGAAAAGTGTCAGCCTCATATTTGCAAATTATAATTATCGTTTCCCCTGCGTCTCCCTCCCCGGCGCCTTCATTTTAGAGAAGGCCTGACTTCCCGGTATCGGTCGCACAAGCACCGAAGGCTCATTCCGAGTGGAAGAGATTTACCTGGTTTGTAGCTCATTTAAGACCTACACAGTTTTGATTTTAATATTGTTAATACTTCATTATGCTTTTCTTAAAGACTTATTTGGCAGCAAAGGGGCCCATTAAAAAAAATAAAGTGGCAGGTTTCGTTTGCGAGGGAAACAGCCAAGCTCCCGTTTCAGTTAAGTGCCTCCTGGCTCTTGAAGATAATTTAGCAGAGGAATTTATTAAAAACGCAGGAAGAGGGGGGGGAAACGTTGAGTGAGTAATGATTTTGAAAGCGCGCATAAATAAATGTTGGAGTGTTTAGGGAGAAGCGGACGTGAGAAGCAGAAGTTCCGGCACCCTTCGGGGAAGAGATAGGGGACTTGAGTCAGAGAGATGGAGAGAAAGGGGTGGAGAAGAGATACACAGATAAGTGGCCAGTTCCGTTCTCAGTTGGCTCCATTGCATTTTAGGGGACCAGGTAAATAGGGCAGAACACAGAATGGAGTTCAAATGGGGCACAATTTGATCGGTGGCCCAGATACTGGGTAGGGGTCGTCAGCGACCAGTTTAGCTCCCTGTCGTGGGTCCTGGCTCCGCTGAGGCTGACTATTCCTCAGACAAGGAAGAGGCATGGAGCAACCCAGCCTCCTCTGCCCAGAAGAGGGACCTTTGCCAGCACCTGAGGGAGAAGAGGCCCCAGCATCTGCTCAGGAGGGGCAGCAAGGCGAAGAGACTGAGGTGCAGTTAGAGGGGTCTGGTCCAGAACCTGGCCCGCACTCCCACTTGGAGACACCTCGAGACCAGAGGCCCCACCTAGCTCACCTGAATGTCCCAGAGGCAGGGCATGCCAGCATCTGAATGCGCAAGAGAGAAGGAGTGCCAGACTTCAGCCGCTGCAAAGGCAATGTGAGGGGCTGTGAGTCTTTGCAGGTTGCCTCCCAAGGAAGGGAGAATCCGGTCATAAGCAACCACGCTCACCTGCCTCGGTGCGGAAGCAACCCTGCGATCTCAGACCTCATCCCAGCTGCCAGCCTCCACTCCTCGCCCCTGAAAACTCTGACTGATTTCCCGGCATTCTGACCCTTGGCTCTGTTTCTCGGCTTGCTTTTGGACTGTGTATCCAGCTTTCAGTTAAGTGTATCCGTGGTGACCGACCAGACCCAGCACACTCCCACTCCAATAGGATCTTCAAGTGTAACCGCTAAGGATAGGGTAGGGTTGCCTCCTCTGAGCGTGGGCATTCGAAATTCCTGGGGAGGGGGGGGGGGGGTTTGGAGCCTTGGTGGGGTTGCCAACCTCCAGGAGGTAACTGGAGATCTCCTGGGATTACAACTGACCTCCAAGCGATAGAAATCAGTTCACCTGGAGGCAATGGCCACTCGGGAAGGTGGACTCCATGGCATTATGCACCCAATAGAAGTCCCTCCCCTCTCCAAACCACGCCCTCCTCAGGCTCCACCCCAAAATCTCCAGGTATTTCCCAACCCAGAGCTGGCAACCCTAAGCCTGGGAAAGGGAGGGACCATAGGGCCCATCGGCCATTTTCTCCAGGGGAACTGAACTCTGCAGCCCCCGTTCTTCAGAATTATGAATTGAATGGTGGCCAGTGAGCACAACATCGAGTAACGAAATCCGGTGGAGGCGGAGTCGTGGAAGGCGCGGTGACATGTCGGCACAGGCGCGGCGGAGCCGTAAATGGACGTTGGCCGGGGCTGTAGCGGACGAACCGCACACCAGGATGGGCCCGCCAGAAGAAGCCACCAGACAGGAAGACCTACTCCAGGACACCAGGGTCTGAACGCCGACACACGAAGACCGCCTGGAAGAAGGAGCCGAAAAACAGCAAGCCCTGCCACCTGGGTGCCGGTAGGCAGCCCCGTCCCCTGTAACATGTGGCCTTAGATAGGGAAATTGGAATTTGGAACTTGTGTGTAAACCGCTCAGAGACCCTTGGGGGTTGGAGCGGTATATAAATCGAATGTATAAATACATATAAATATAAATAAACAGTTGTAATTCTGGGAGATCTCTGGGCCTCACCCAGAGGCTGGCAGTCCTAGGGGTGGGAGTACGTGTGTCTTGGGGCTTCACATCTTGCTCGAAAGCCCCCGGGCAGACAGCCACGGATGGAAACAGGAGAGCAGACTAGGGGGCTCTGTCGGATCCAGAAAAAGTAGATCAGGAAAGAAGAGAGAACGGGAACAAGCTTCTTGGCTCTGCAGGTGGGAGGGGGAGAAACCTGTAGAAACCAGCATGGTGGATCCGGTCTGCAAATCAAGTTTGTTCACTAAGTACTCCACCAAACCCAGGTAACCTCTGTTGGGAGGAAGCAATTTAGAAACATCGGGGGCGAGTGAATACAAGAACATAAAGAAGAGCTATGCTGGATCAGGCCCATCTAGTCGTAAGAACATGAGAGAAGCCATGTTGGATCAGGCCAGTGGCCCATCCAGTCCAACACTCTTGTGTCACACAGTGGCCAAAACCCTGGTGCCATCAGGAGGTCCGCCTAGGGTCCCCAGTACCCAGGTCTGGCCGGGGTTTCCCTCGCTTTGGGGGGTCTCCAATCCGCTGCCAGCCAGCTGGCCAGTGGGGGAAGCCCCACCCCCAAGAGGGACCACCTGGCCTCCCCCCCCTTTCCCAGCAGAGTTAAAGAGACCCTTTAAATGTTGTTAGGGAGAGGTGGGGCCACGTGGCTGGGGCCATGGCCATACAGGAGTCCCCCGCTGGAAAGGTAGGTGACATTTGGCAACCCTATTTCCCAGTGGCGATTCACCACTTGCAATTCAGGCCCGTGCGCCGCCACCCCACTCACTGCAAGCCCTGCTTCACCATCCCCAGGCACTGCTCCCAAATCTCTAGGGCAGGGGTGTCAAACTCCTTTGTTATGAGGGCCGGATCTGACACAAATGAGACCTTGTCAGGCTGGGCCATGTGTGTCATAAAACGTAATGCCAGGTAGCGGAGATATAAACTTTATAAAGGACACAAACACAAATGAGGGGGTTTTCCCCTCTTAAAATTAAAACATGCTTAAAACATTAGCACTCTTGTAATATTTTGGTTTATTTAAATTTTATTTTATTATCAAATTTATACCCCGCCCTCCCCGCGAAGTAGGCTCGGGGCGGTTTATTTAACAGTCTCTGATAACTGACACCTCTTGCTCTGAATTATTGCATCAAAATGTCTGTGCTGTTGCAGTCTCGAGTCTGCTGTTCAGGTATGTCTCTGTCAGCTGCAAACCTACGATGACGCAGCAGCAGCAGAACTGGAAGAAGCAGCAGAAGACAGCCAGTTCCTCTGCGTGACTGACAGAAGCCCTCCGGGGGCCTGATCCGACCCCCAGGCCGCATGTTTGACACCCCTGCTGTAGGACTTTCCCAAACTGGAGTTGGCAACCTTAGTGGCGGGGCCGGGCCCAACTCAGAGCTGCGGCGAGGCTCAGAAGCCGCCTCGAGAAGTAAACACATTAAACAGGCAGACCCCGGCAGCCGTATGATCTATAGCGTCCCCCTCCAAGTCTAGAGGAAAGATATCTCTCCTGATATGAATGGCCTCTCGGGGTGCATAGCATTAGATTGTGCCCGTAACATCATTAGGAAACACGGGCGTAGATTAGGCTTCTCCGAGGCACGCAGCATGCAATAATTAGTAATAAAAGCCCGGGCAGGGGATAAAGAAGCCGAGGAAAAACAGGAAGTCGGCCTTCACGCCAAATAGCCTCCGGCACTGGATTTTTTTTTTTAAGGAAAAAAAACCTTGACAGCAAGAGTGGATTTTA
>NW_015163631.1:282328-287068 GCF_001447785.1 Gekko japonicus
TTGCCATTTTCCCGGGGGGGGGGGGCTGGGGCTGGGCCAGAGGCATTGCTTTGCTAGGAGCAAGGGTGGCTCCCGGGGAAGGCTGAGCACCTTCCTGAAAATTTCGGCGGAGGCTAACGCCCCGCCGCCCCCACGAAGATTACGCCTATGTGAAAACTTTGATTTTGGACTTGCCATGGACTAGACATGGGACCCTCCGCATGAATGGTATGTGCTCTATGCATGAGCTATGAGTCCTCCCGAAAATCCGTCTCAGACACGTCGGTTGTTTCGTCAAGGGTATAATTCACTTGCCCTGTCCTGGATGGCCCAGGCAGGCCGGATCTTCTCAGATCTCAGACGCTAAGCAAGGTCGGCTATGATTAAATCTTCGATGGGAGACCCTGGACATCTGAGATCTGACTGTGAACTTAGGCAGGTCACGAGAGGGAGGGCAGGAAGGGTTGCCTCAGTGCTTAGTTCTCGTGGCCCTTTCTTGCCAACCCACGGAAATGCTGATTGCCACTTTGGGGGCAGGAAGCAAGCTGGCCTGGAGATCCTGGAGGGTTTTTGTCGTCTTCTGGGCGTGGAGCAGGGGTCACTGGGGGTGTGGAGGGGGGAGGTACTTGTGTGTTTCCTGCATTGTGCAGGGGGTTGGACTAGATGACCCTGGAGGTCCCTTCCAACTCTGTGATTTTCCCTCGGATGGTCGTGGCCCCGCCCCCAGCGTGCCCAGCGTGGTCGCGTCACTTCAAGCCGCCAGCCGGGAGTTCCCCCACTGCGGCGAAAATAATACTTGGCAACCTGAGTTCATGTGCATACCCCGCTGGTTAAGGATGTCCCCTGATGATCTCATGCCTAGGCAGCCCAGTGCTCACCAGTGCTTTTATACATCTTCAGGGCATTTTTTAGGGCACTAGGTATCCTGTCTCTGGGCTAGGGTTGCCGCCCTGGAGACCTCCTGGAATTACAACTGATCTCCAGATGATATAGATCAGTTCCCTTGGAGAGAATGGCTGCTTTGGCGGGTGGACTCTACGGCATTTATACCCCGTTGCTGAGGCCCCTCTCCTCCCCAAGCTCCACCTCCAAATCTCCAGGAATTTCCAAACCCTGAACTGGCAACCCTATGCTACCCTTTTCCTAGCCCTGCTCCAGTGCCCTCGGCAAGAGCCTGGCTGCATGCATGCAGAAATTAAGCATGTGAAGCTTTTCCCGTCTCTCTGTGCCCAGAAAGGCTTCATGTCAGGGGATTCCAAGAGGCTATGGGGCAGGGCAGGGGCAGGAGAACAGGAGGCAGCCCGCGAGCTTCCGGAGGGGTCCGTCTGCTGGGGCAGTGCAAGAAAGGCGACACTAGATAGCCCCCTTCGGTCTGATCCCGAAAGTCACGTCTTTTCTTTTACCTTTCCCTTCTAAATCTTTCTCAGGCCCTCCACCCCTTTCTTCGACCTGCTCCAGCATAAATACAAAGAGATATGGATGGAACAGCAAAGAGCCGTCATTCGAGCCCAGAAGGAGGAGAAGAAGCAAAAAGTAAGCCCATCTTCTGCGGAGGCAGACGGCTCCCTTCTCTTGGCGGCCAGGCAGTTCTGCCCTGCCTTTTAAATGACTGTTGACCCCAGGGGTCATTTCCTGCAGGAGCAGAGCTCCAGCAGTAAAGAGCCCAGTGGGCGGGCACATGCAACAAGCCCCACCCCCTGCTCCCAGCAGCCCTCAGTCAGAGCAAGAAGCAGCCAGGTAAGCTGCAGAGCTCCCCCCCCCGGCCCCCCGACCAAAAACAGTCCAGTGGGACCTTTAAGACCAAGTTTTTTTCAGGTAGAAGCTCTCCCTCTTCTGCGAGGACAGATCTGCACATGTCCCCCCCTCCAATAGCTAGCAATCCAAAACAGTCCAGTGGAGCCTGAGCAGTGGGTGTTGCCTTCTGACACACTTCCGGTGATCCAAAAAAAGGGGGGAGGGGAAGCCAGTGTACAATGCAAGAAACAAAAAAGAACACCACTAGCAAGAAATAACTCACAAGCAAATAAGCAAGTATATAATGATCAAATAAGCATAACAGCAAGTATAATGTAAATCAAATAAGCATAACAACAAGTATGATATACATCAGAGTCCAAATTGGAGTGCCAATCATCAAATTTTCTGAGCCATAAAAAGCCGACGCGTAATCCGGATGCCTGATGCCGCGTTTCGAATTATTCTTATTCAAGCATGGCTGTCGGCTTTTTATGGCTCAGAAAATTTGATGATTGGCACTCCAATTTGGACTCTGATATTGCTTCTATGCTGGAGAAGACTGTGACTGTTTCTATTATGATTTATTATTGCACTTTGGCCAATTGATTTATATCATACTTGTTGTTATGCTTATTTGATTTACATTATACTTGCTGTTATGCTTATTTGATCATTATATACTTGCTTATTTGCTTGTGAGTTATTTTTTGCTAGTGGTGTTCTTTTTTGTTTCTTACACTTCCGGTGATGTCAGGGGGTGTGGCATATGCAAACAGGTTATGCTGATGAGTTATGCTAATGAGCTCCTGCACCTCTTTTTCTGTGACATGACCCCTGGTTGACCCCATCCCTTGCCTAGTTTTCAGAGGGAGGACAGCGGATGCTTGGAGCTAGGGTCTGGGGCCAGGGGCAGCAATATTTTACAAGAACGACTAGCAGGGAGGCTCACTCCTTCTCCCCACAACCACCATCATCCGGACTCTCAGGCCTACTTCTCGTGTCCCACCAGCTGGCCCCTTCGGCATGGGAGGCCACTCCATATGACTTTATTTATTATTTGTTTAAAGCATTTATTAGCCGCCTTTCTACCTTGCGGCAATCAAGGCAGCTCTGACTATAAATAAAACAAGTTATCAAGCACATAAAAGACAAGGGTTTATTTATGTATTTATTTATTTCTTCAATTTGAGAGCCAGTTTGGTGCAGTGGTTAAGAGCGCGGACTCTAATCTGGGAGAGAACCGGGTTTGATTCCCCACTCCTGGAGGGCCTTCCCATTGCTTGCACTAGGATTGCCATTCCCCCGGGGGGGGGGAGGGGGTTGCCTGCTTTTAGGGCTCCCAATCCACCGTCCCGGATCCAGCAGGCGGGGGGAACCCCACCCCCAAAGCCCCAGGATCGCGCCAATGTGCCCGGCACCATGACGTCACCTGGAAGTGACATCATCGCACCAGGCACGTTGCTGGGGGGGACGCTCTAGCACTCGGCCGAAAAAACTATATGGTACCATAGAGTTTCTGGCTGAACGCTAGAGTGCCCCCCCAGCTATGTGTCTGGCATGATGACGTCACTTCTGCGTGACATCATCATGACGCGCGCACTACACACGTGTGCCATTAGATCCCAGATGGGAAGCCTCATCCCCCCGCTGGCAAAAGGTAGGGACCTGGTAGGGACCCTAGCCCGCACCATTGTATTTCATTTCATTTATACCCCACCTTTCTTCCCAAAGGGGACCCAAAGCAGCTTACATCATTCTCCCTTCCTCTGTCTTTATCCTCACAACAACCCTGTAAGGTAGAATAGACTGAGAGTGTGTGACCGGGCCAGGATCACCCAGTGAGCTTCCATGGCAGATTGGGGATTCAAATCGGGTTGCCGGGTCCCCTCAAAGTTCCCAGCGGGGGACTTTAGGGGGCATTACTGGAGGGGGTGGGGAGTCCCTAACATGATAACGTCACACAGAAGTGACATCATCATCACATTGGGGAGCAGCGCCCCCGTCTCTCCCCAGCAGTGTTTAAAGCCATCCTTTAAATGCTGCTGGGGAGAGGGCGGGGGGAGGCCACACGCCCCTGAATTCCAAGCCCGAATTGCATTTCAAGGCCAGACCCCGGGGGCGCCTGCATTCCAAGCCCCGAAGAGTCAAGTTGGCTTGCGGGCGGGAAGGAGCCCTTCCAAATCGGGCAGCCCCTGCCAAACCAGGGGGTCTGGCAACCCTAGATTCAAAGCAGGGTCTCCCAGTTTCTAATCGGATGCTCTGACCACTACACCACTCTGAGACAAAAAAGAGTCATGGAACAGGAAAGGGCTTTTGAGGCTTAGTCTGACCCCCTTTGAAATGCAGGGAATCCAAAGCTTGAGTATCCCCAACAAATGGCTTGTCCAGTCTGAGCCTGAAGACCTCCTGAGAGGGAGAACCTCCTCCCCTCCCCACTAGGTAACTGGCTCTTAAGTTTCTGTGTTTCTCATGTTCACTCGGATCCTTCCTTCCCATCTATCATGATCCTAGGCCTATAGTAGTGTGGCCTAGGGTCACCAAGTACCTACCTACGAATCGGCGGGGGACACATGCTTCCCTGCCGGAACATTCTTGCGTGTAACACGGCTGCGTCACACCATCCTGTCGCCCAGACGTGACGTAAGCACGCTGGGCACGTAACCGGGCGACACTCTGGCAATGGGGCTGGAAACTCGATGGTACCATTGAGTTTTCAGCCCCATTGCCAGAGTGTCGCCCGGCTACATGCCCACGTCATGTCTGGGCGACCGGATAGTGCAGCGCCTGTGTTTTCCCCGCGGGAATGTTCTTCCCGAGCCGTCCTTCCCGAGCTAAGACAAAAATGTGTGAGCCGGAGGCTAAAAAACTGTGAGCCAGTTCACACTAACTCAGCTTAGAAGGAACACTGGTCCCTTGTCACTTCCCCCCACAGAACAGTAGCTGCTTCTGCACTGGCTTTTCCCTCTGTTGTTTTAGCAAACCCACGATGGCACAGAAATCCCCCTCTGCATTATATTCTGCGGT
>NW_015163631.1:287314-288500 GCF_001447785.1 Gekko japonicus
TTTTGAAAAATGGCCGGGGTGGGGGGGGGGGGGCGCCAGAAGGGATCCTCGCCTAGGGTGCAAAATAAGCTGGGCCCGGCCCTGACTTTGCAGTCAGTACGGCATTGGCCCAGACAGGTTATTTGAATGTGGTTTTAAGCTGCACTTTTCCCTCCCAGTTGAGAAAATGTGAAGCAAATGCCAGATGCAGAATCACCCAATGTTTCCATTGAGAGGCCTCCTGGTTGCAGCCTCATAACTTCTGCTGTTTGCCTTTAGAAACGCAAAGGGAAAGTGTACGAAACATACACAAGTCTGCTCCGGAAGTTCCAGCCTCCAATGAAGACAGAGCAGCTTTGGCGCATACCCCACTTTCAGAAGGTACGTGTGAGCCACAGTCAAGGGGTTTGGCCAAACGTGCTTATTGTTTTAATGTTCTTTGCCAGGGTGTACAAAGTGTGCGCTGTTGCTGCTGCTCAAGCAGGGGCCCGCCCCAGGGAGCAAGGGGGCACCAAAGGTCTCCTCGAGACCTGTCACTGGCACAGTTTCTACACATGGTGGGTTCGCCACTTGCGTCAGAGAGCACATATGCTCCGGGCTAGGCTGTCTGTTGCAGTCTCCCTGGGGACTTTGGCCCACCCAGGTTTCTCCTGAGCTGTTACGTAGGATTGCCAGCTCCGGGTTGGGAAACTCAGCCCCGGATTAACTATGAACAGGGGTCATTTTCTGCAGGAGCGCACAGGAGCGGAGCTCCGGCAGTAAGGAACCCAGGGGGTAGGCACATGCAACAAGCCCCGCCCCCTGCTCCCAGTAGCTCTCAGTCAGGCCACAAGGAGCAAGAAGCATCCAGGTAAGTTGCAGAGCCCCCCCCCAGCCCGCCTTCAGGTACAAGCTCTCTCTCCTCTGTGAGGGCAGATCTGTGTGCTCCCCCCCCATAGCTAGCAATCCAGAGGAGTCCAGTGGCACCTTTAAGACCAAGTTTTATTCAGGTACAAGCTCTCCCTCCTCTGTGAGGCAGATCTGCACGTTCCCCCCCAATAGCTAGCAATCCAAAAGAGTCCAGTGGAGCCTGAGTGGTGGGTGTTGCCTTCTGACACACTTCCAGTGTGGCATATGCAAATAAGTTACGCTAAAAATTATGCTAATGAGCTCCCGCATCTCTTTTTCTACGAAATGACCTCAGACCATGTAGCAAAATAATCACATG
>NW_015163631.1:288552-291145 GCF_001447785.1 Gekko japonicus
CGTGGGGCAAACAGGGTTGTGGTTTTTTAAAAAACTAAAGTGTGTGCATGCTCCGTTGGGTGCTTGTGCGCATCCGTGGAGACTTGGGGGGGGACCCTTTTTGCGAGGGGACATGGGCGGGCGCCAGAACTACCACCAGAAATGCGATCAGACGCCCGCCCATGCCCCGTGGTTTCCAGAAACTAGTACCTCGGAGGTACTAGTTTTTTACAGCGCATCTTCGAAGTGAAGCCTCGGGTGAGCCACGGGAGCTCTACGCTTCCCAGATGTGGCGGTGAGATCGCGCCCGGAAAAGCCGCCTATCTTCCGTCTCTCTAGCGTGCCTAATGCTCCGTGTGACCGCAGCCAGTGTTAAATAAATAAAAAATGTTAAAAGTTCATATGTGATATAGTTGTGGGGTCTGGCCTGGTGGATGGCCTAGAACAGTGATGGCGAACCTTATAGAGACCGAGTGTCCAAACTATGACCCAAAACCCACTTATTTATCGCAAAGTGCCAACACGGCAATTTAACCTGAATACTGAGGTTTTACTTTAGAAAAAACAACTCATACGTTAACTTAAGATGATCCAAACAAAGTAAGGAAAGCAATCCCAAATGCTTTCATTTACTTAAAATTATTTGGCAGAGAATTCCACACTTTAATGACGGTCTGGGCCTGGCTGGGGCGATGGCACGCGTGCCCACAGAGAGGGCTCTGAGTGCCACCTCTGGCACCCGTGCCATAGGTTCGCCACCACTGCTCTAGTACAACTAGTGTACCTGTCTTTATTTGAGTGAAAGGCTGTTGCGTCACCAGTTTGAGAAGACAGGCTAATTAAGCAATGGAAGGGCCAAGAGGCGCCATTGTTGGGCTGTGCTTCGGGCATCAGTTGGCCTCGATCTGGCCCTGGGGAAACTCTTGGCAATTTGGAGGTGGAGCCTAAGGAGAGTGAGGTTTGGAGAGGGGAGAGACCTCAGCAGGGCATGATGGTATAGAGTCCACCCTCCAAACCTCCAGTTTCCTCCAGGGGAACTGATCTCTGTCATCTGGAGATCCGTTGTCTGGAGATTGCCAGACCCCACCTGGAAGCTGCAACCCCTGGCTTGATAGGGCTCTTTTCGTAGCAGTGACTCCTTTGCATATTAGGCGACACACCCCCTAATGTAGCCAATCCTCCAAGAGCTTACAGAGGTCTTCTTACAGGGGCTACTTGTAAGCTCTCGGAGGATTGGCTACATCAGCGGTGTGTCGCCTAATATGCAAAGGAGTCCCTGCTACAACTATAAAAACGCTTCCAGGTTGGGGCTGGTCTGCGCCTGGCAGTAGCCAAGATTGGCTTTGCCTTTCCAGGGTTTTGTTCCCTTGCCTGCTACATTCCCCTCTGGCTTTTGTCCCAAGGACTTGTGCCTCAGGCTTCCCCCTCCGCTGTAGGTTTGCCAACCTCCAGGTTGGGGGGGGTAGAGTTTTCCCAGGATTAGTGGGATCTCCTCACTACATACAGAGATCAGTTTCCCTGGAGAAAATGGAAACTTCAGAGGGTAGACTGTATGGCATTGCATGCCCACTGGGGTCTTTCTCCTCCCCAGGCTCCGCCCCCCCAGATCCCGGTAATTCCCTAACCCGTGTTAGCCTAATTGCTTTCGTTTTTATCAAGCTTGGGGGAATTATGAATATTAAATGGCAATTGGCATATAGCGCAGGAACATAACCTTTGTATACCAGAGTTAGAATTCCCAGAGCCCATGAATAGATGAGGAGGCCAGGTTGCTGTGATAATTGGTCTTTTACTTAATAATTAGCAAACATACAACCCTAACTAGCACACAAACACACGCAATACAGATCTAGGAAAATAGATAGGAAAAGACAGCGACTTTTGCATTAGCAGGAATATCGTTGGTGGGCGATATGTTACCTGTCCGACGAGATGAGTCGACCTTGCAGCGAAAAGGGACAAAAAAGAGAGGGAGAAAAAGAGAGGGGCTCTGGGGCAAGTGATGCTCTGTCTTCTTGGTGCTTGGGGGGGGGGTCAACAGTGGGAGGGCTTCTAATGTCCTGGCCCCACTGCTGGACCTCCTGATGGCCCCTGGTATTTCTGGCCACCGTGTGACACAGAGTGTTGGACTGGATGGGCCTTTGGCCTGATCCAACATTGGCGTCTCTTATGTTCTTATGAGAACGGATCATGAGTCGGCCAGCGACACAAATGGAGTGGTCCCAAACTGATCACGGACGGAACCTACAAGTGGGGTGAGAGCAAGAGGGCAAAAGCAAGAGGGGCCGAGCGAGAGATAGGACTGTGACTCAGTTCCCCTTAAGTAGCCAATTTGTGACCTGGCGGGGTGGTCACTGGTTCCCAGGAAATGTAGACAAAAAGAACAATATTTTAGGGTGGGTAGGACAAAGGAAACGACTGTTGGACAATTTAGGGTTGATGTACGTAAGGGAGCCCCCTCATGGATCACTGCCTTGTCGTGGCGAGGGGGCTTGTGTAGTTCAGTGAAGCTGTGGGCTATGCTGTGAAGGGCCACCCAAGACGGACAGGCCACAGCAGAGAACTCAGACCAAGCGTGATCCACTGGAGAAGGAAATGGCAACCCACTCCAGTA
>NW_015163631.1:291245-296784 GCF_001447785.1 Gekko japonicus
ACATTGGCATCTCTTATGTTCTTATGTTATGTTCTAGGGTTGATGTACGTAAGGGAGTGACACCTCTTGGGGAAGGGGTGAGACAAGGGAAGGGGGAAGAAGGGTTGCTGTCACTTTAATGATTCTATGCTTGACATGGGCATTATCTTGATGGGTGGCAGGGAGGCTCCAGCGCATCTTTTGTTTCTGGGCGGGCAACAGTCTTTGTTTGAGGATGACGCAGGGGGAGAAGGAATGTGCTACGTGATGGAGAAGTGATCCCTTCATGGCTTCTGTGCAGGAACATCTGGCACGTGTCAGAACACGTCTCCTCTCTGGTCTGCTGCTGGGTCTGTGTTCATGGAGACCGGGGCTGCTGGTTTGCATCATGGTCCTTGTGCAGATACAGGGTGTAGCATGGGAATAGCCTCCTGGCTCTGGAATAGGGAGCGGTAAAACGCCTGCTGGTAACATCAGTGAACAGCTGTTACAGCTATTTGAGACCCACCGCGGCCGAGGTGAGCTCCTGGCCCTAGTCCCAGCTCCCGCCCACCCAGCGGTTCGAAAGCAATAAATATAAGCGAGTAGATTAAGGGTACCTGCCCTTAGGTGGCAGGGGGCACCCTCCCCGTACAGAGGTGTGTGGCAGGAGCACTGGAAGCGGCAGCGGTGACGGTGGAAATGGCGGAGGCGATGGAAGCGGTGTAGCATTGGAGCAGCAGAGCGAGGCAACTGGAGTGATGGAGGCGGAGACAGAGGCGGAGCAACAGAAGGACGTGGTGACGTGACGCAAGCACAGCGGAGCCACAACGGACGTTAGCTGGGCTGTAAGTCAATACGACCCACACACTAAGACGAGCCCGCCAAACAAAAGAGAGAAGAAGCCGCCAGACCAAACAACAACTCCAGACGCCAGGAACCGAGCACTGACACCCGAAAGACCGCCCAGGAAGAACAACCAAGGAACAGCGAGCCCTGCCACCTGGGTGCCGGTAGGCAGCCCCAACCCCTGGAGATATGTGGCCTTAGTTAGGGATAAATTCAGAACTTGTAAATCCGGAACTTGTAAACCGCTCAGAGACCCTTCGGGGTTGGAGCGGTGTAGAAATCGAAGATATAAATAAATAAATAAATAAATAAATGGGCAGAAGTCCTCTGTAGTCCCAGGTCCAGATCTGGCTTGGCATGTGTCTGTGGCACAAGGCTGCCCTGTCCACAGTGTACAGTCCATAGTCCATCATTGGGCACTCCGCTTAGGACCACAGCTCTGTCTATTGCCCAGGCACCCAATTCACAGTCCAACAAAGCATTGATAGAAAAAGAGTCGCTTTCACAGTGCCCTCTGGAACGGCTTCTTGGCAACACCCAGAGTCAGCCCTGCTCCGCTGGTGAGTTAGCTGCCTGGGGCCAGCCTCTAAGCAGCTGGTGGCACGTTCACCACACTGGGTCACTGGGAAGGTATTTGTGCATTTCCTGCATTGTGCAGGGGGTTGGACTAGATGACCCTGGAGGACCCTTCCAACTCTGTGATTCTATAATTGTGCCAATTAATTTTAATGCAATAATGCCAACAATTAGCTTTCCAAGTCCAGTCGTTTTTGTACTTTCCGAAATCCCCTATAGACAGCAACAGCATTCAGGAGTCTTGTGGCACCTTAAAATCCTAAGGTGCCACAACTGTTTAAAGGTAAAGGTTCCCTTGCTCGAAAGCCAGTCGAATCCGACTCTAGGGTTGCGGTGCTCATCTCCGTTTCAAAGCTGAAGAGCCAGCGCTGTCCGAAGACGTTTCCGTGGTCATGTGGCCGGCATGACTAAACACCAAGGCGAACGGAACGCTGTTACCTTCCCACCGAAGTGGTACCTATTTATCTACTTGCAATGTCTTGCTTTCGAACTGCTAGGTTGGCAGGAGCTGGAACTAGAGACGGGAGCTCACTCCGTCATGCGGCACCCGGGTCTCGAACCGCTGAACTACCGACCTTCCACAGCCTGCAGTTCAGCGTCTTAACCACTTGAGCCACCGCAGCTCGCCACAACTGTTTACATCGGCTGCAAACCCACCCCTCCGGAATTAACATCCATAACCGGAGCTTTTGGGAAACAAGCACTGAATCAGGGATACACAGATTTCAGATAAGATGAGTTTATCTGGAATGGGTTCCCTCTGCTCTCAAAATCTGTTTCATCTCTAAATGGCGGAGGAATTCCCTGGTTCAGATCTCACGGGTCTCCCGTGCTTACTCAGTGGCCTTCAGCAAGCCGCTCTTTCAGCCTTCCATCTACAACAGGAAGATGATTTTACAGTACTGGCCTACCTCTCTGGGGTTGTGAAATAATGTATGCATTTGCAAACTCAGAATCCTATACAAAATGTTCTTACTGTAATGAATATTTTCTCTTTCCAGTATGCAGTTTTTGAGACTCCTGATTTTGTGTGTAAAGAACATAAGAACATCAGAAGAGCCCTGCTGGATCAGACCAGTGCTCCATCCAGTCCAGCATCGTGTCTCACACAGGGGCCCACCAGTTCCTCTGGAGGGCCAGCAACAGGGCACAGAGGTGGAGGCCTTCCCCCGATGTTGCCTCCTGGCTCTGGGATTCAGAGGTTCAGTGCCTCTGGATGTGGAGGTTCGCCTCCGCCACTATGGCTGGTAGCCGTTAATAGACATCCTCCATGAATCTATCTTATCCACTTTTTAAAGCTGATAAATGTGAATGCAGTGATTAATTTCTGTAAAAGACAGAACGGAGCAAGCCTTCCATTTGCCTGACAGCCAGAGCTGGCCCATCCACTAGATGGACCTAGGCCATTGTCTAGGGTGCTGGGGCAGGGTGGGGCACCGAAAGAAGCACAGAGCAGTTCCAGCCATGACAAGTGGCAGCCCCAGGTGGCACCACTAGCCTTGGGTTGCCAGCCTCCAGGTTGGGCCTGGAGATCTCCTGCTTTTACAACTGATCTCCAGCTGACAGGGATCAGCTCCCCTGGAGAAAATGGCTGCTTTGCCCCGAACCCCACCCTCTCCTGGATCCACCCCCAAAGTCTCCAGGTATTTTATAACCCAGACCTGGCAAACCTGCACTAGCCGCAGTTGTTGTTGTTGTTGTTCAGTCACACAGTCAAGTCCGACTCTTCGCAACCCTATGGACCACATCACGCCAGGCCCTCCTGTCTTCCGTCGTGCTCCGGAGTTTGCTCAATTTCATGTTCGTTGCCTCTATGATACTGTCTAGCCATCTCATCCTTTGCCGTCCCCGTCTTCTTTGACCTTCAGCCTTTCCCAGCATCAGGGTCTTCTCCAGTGAGTGCTCCCTTCTCATTTGGTGGCCAAAGTATTTGAGCTTCAGTCTTGAGCTTCAGAGCTTGAGTCTCTGGCCTTCCAGGGAACAGTCAGGGTTGGTTTCTTTTAGGATTGACTGATTTGATCTCCTTGCAGTCCAAGGGACTCTCAAGAGTCTTCTCCAGCACCATAGTTCAAGAGAATCTATTCTTCAGCGCTCGGCCTTCCTTATAGTCCAACTCTGGCAGTCATACAGTACTACTGGGAATACCATCGCTTTGACCATACGGACTTTTGTGGGCAGGATGATGTCTCTACTTTTTATTATGCTGCCTAGGTTTGCCATCGCTTTCCACCCAAGGAGCAGGCGTCTTTTAATTGCATGGCTGCAGTCATAGCTGCAGTGCCGCTATCCAAATACACCACATGATCACCAGTGGCGCTGGAGGCCAGGATGTGCTCACCGGGCCTCCCTTCTCATCCCTACCCACCAGCCCCCTGATGGAAGGAGGAAGGAAGGAAGAGCAGGCGGGTTCCAGCTTCACACCTCTCGGCTAGAGGTAGCAGCAGTGGCTCTTTTCCTGCCCAGCCCTGTGCGTGCCTAGGTTGCAGCACAGTGGTTCCAAGCAGGCCCGTAGCTAACATGGGGCCCACGGGGCCCGGCCCCCTTGTGTTTCTTCTGGGCCTCCCCTCCAGGGCTGCCCCCAAAGTGCTCCAACTTACCACCTGCACTGTACTTCCATTTAATTAGCTGGCAGGGCCCCCCAAGGCCCCCTCCCAAAGAATTCCCTAGCTACGGGGCTGGTTCCAAGCACACCCAGGTTGTATCAGGGAAGTACCCCATCACAGTGGGGTGGCATACCCCCAAAGTGCAACTTCCTAATGGTCGATGTGTGGCCGCTGACTCTGGGTCCCTCAGCGAGGGAGGGAAGGGGAAATGTTTCCATCCACACATGCTCAGAGGCACTCTACTTTCGCACGTTGTGGTCCAGGGCTGACGCCTGGCATGGAAGATATATCCTGGGTGCAAAGGAACATTTGGGAGATATGATCTGAAGGGCAGGACACAGCCCAGGATGTAGCGATGGGGTTTGCTTCCAGGAGTCTTGAAAGAGAATAGCCATATAAATAATCTGACATTAGAGATTATAACACTGGGCAAATAGTGGGGAGGCAGCGTTCCTTCTAAGCTGAGTTAGTGTGAGCTGGCTCACAGTTTTTGAGCCTCCAGCTCACACAGTTTTGTCTCGGCTCAGGAAGGAGGGCTCCAGAGCAAACTAATTGATGGAGCAGCCAAATCGCTCGCTCACAACTTTAATGCCAGTAGCTCACAAAGTAGAATTTTTGCTCACCAGACTCCACAGCTTAGAGGGAGCATTTGTCGCCGTGTTAGTCTGCCTGCAGCAGCAGAAAAGAGCAAGAGTCCAGCAGCACCTTAAAGACCGACAAAATATGTGGCAGGGCAGGAGCTCTCCTGAGTCACTGCCAGTGTTCCCTCTAAGCTGAGTGAGTGTGAGCTGGCTCACAGTTTTTGAGCCTCCAGCTGACACAGTTTTGTCTTAGCTCAGGAAGGAGGGCTCCAGAGCAAACTAACTGATGCCGCGGCCAGATAGCTCGCTTACAACTTTAATGCCAGTAGCTCACAAAGTAGAATTTTTGCTCACAAGACTCCACAGCTTAGAGGGAGCACTGGTGGGAGAACACTTCCATGTCCCGTGACATTCTGGGGCACACCTCGGTGACACTGTCCCACAAGAAAAAACATTTGCACCAGAGCTCCCGCATGGGGCTACTGAGTTGGGATTTGTTTGCACATGCGCTCCCATACATGCTAAATAATGCCGTCTCAATCCACTTTGGCAACCGTTTACAAATGAACTTTGCCATTTCACACGGTAAAATCTAGCTGCAAAGTGCATTGAAAGTGGTTTGAAAGTATGCTATTTAGTGTATGTGAAAGGGCCCTCTGATGTCTGTGGACCTGGGCCACGGCAGAGACTGCCACTGCCTGCAGCAAGGAGGGGTGCAGGTTCCAGTAGTGGCTGCTGCTCATTGTAGGGTTGCCATACCCCTCCCCCCGATGGGGGTGGGTTTTTCCCCACTTTCAGGGGCCCCAATCCGCCACCAGCCAGGGCCGGCCCGAGGTTATCCTGAGCTCTAGGCGAGCGCAGATGCCAACCTCCCAGAGGGGCCTGGAGACCTCTCCGCCAGAACCAGGCTGGGAGGAGGGTCACCCAGCCGCCATTCGCCCCCCCCCCCCCGTTGCCACCACCGCTCGCTTC